>NC_056728.1:428729858-428934858 GCF_019279795.1 Protopterus annectens
TAGTGAGATGTTTCAACATCATACATTACCTATAGAGTCTGACCACAGCAGAATAGCATTAGGGGACCATTCAGATTACAGATATGGCATTAATACCAATAGAAGTAACCCAACGCTCTGCACGTACGGAAGTGCACGGCCAAACCATAGACAATTCAAAACACCAGTGGCCAGCATAAAGAGTACATCAAGCACTTGTAAATAAAAATCAAGTATAATTTACATGAAATACTTTATTCATACCGGATTCGGCTACCCAGACTTCTTCAGTGAAAAAGCATTACATAATAGATGCATGATGAAACTATATATACACACACCCCCAACCAATAACAGACATGGTCCAACCCAGAAATAGCAACTACATAGAATATGTATATAAAACAATGAATGTAAGTTAGAAATTTATATCAATAATACATATACATATGTAAATAACAAAATACATATGAAAAAGTTATTTTATACATGTATAAACATACAAGCAAACTGCATACACACACACACACACATATATATATATATATACACACACACACACACACACACACACACACACACACACACACACAAAAAATGTAATATATATAAATATATGGATCACCTTTAAAACCTCGAAATCGCGTTTGCCCGACACACTAATGCCCGACACGAAAAGACCGACAACAAAAAACGCCGACAACGCAAAACACAGAAAACCATTACACCAACACACTACACGTAAACAACACAGTACACTACATAACATATGCACTATCCCTAACCCAAACCCTAACCCTAAGGTCCGACACTACCGCACACTTACCCTACCTGCACCCTAACCCTAACTCACTTACCCACCCCTAAACCCACAGTCCCTCACTATCGCACACACACCCTACCTGCACCCTAACCCTAACTCACTTAACCCACCCCTAACCCACAGTCCCTCACCATCGCACACACACCCTACCTGCACCCTAACCCTAACTCACTTAACCCACCCCTAACCCACAGTCCCTCACCATCGCACACACACCCTACCTGCACCCTAACCCTAACTCACTTAACCCACCCCTAACCCACAGTCCCTCACCATCGCACACACACCCTACATGCACCCTAACCCTAACTCACATAACCCACCCCTAACCCACAGTCCCTCACTAACGCACACTTACCTGTCCGCTCCCTAACACTAAATCCCTCACTCAATCGCACACTTACCGAGTCCGTCGGGTTCTCACCTTGTCGGTCATCTGCGTTGTCGGTATTCTCGTCCCGTCGGATTCCGTGTCGGGCAAACACGATTTCGAGGTTTTAAAGGTGACCCAAATATATACACATATATAAAACACAACAGAAAATAGCACAATAGTCTGTGATGTCCTTCATAAGTGGTCATTGAGTCCTGGGGAAAATAGCGCTCCTAAATTAATGATCTAATATTTTTCTTTGTGATTAAGGATAGTGTGCCAGCCTTGTTGGTTACTCCTATCACCAGTAATTCTATCTATTACCATAAACCTGAAATTGCCAAAGACCCTGAGATCATATACCCTGCTGGTATTTGCACTAGTAAATTGTTTTAATTTACTCACAAATTGGCATGACCCACAATGTCCACAAGGGAACACTCCCAATAATTGATCCCCAGACATGGTCAATTGTTTGTATACTGCTCCCCCACTCTCCTTATGCTTATAGTGCGAAAAATAAGCACCTAAAGTTCTTCCACGTCTATAAGAGAATTGGCATCTGCCCAAACATTCCCTAAGTTGGTCATTGGCCATGAGTATATTCCAATGAGTATGTAGCACATTTCTAATGATGTTATAACTATGTCCATAGGTTGTCACAAACCTAAGGTTTTGACCTTTGGCAATTGTTCCAGCAGCTGGATAGTATATTTGGCCACATGTAAATATTCTGCTTTTTATGTGGGCCAGACTTCACGCTCATTGAGAATTAGGATGTCAGAGCACAGAAGTGATATCCGAAATAAAAGGGAGACGAATGCCCTATACAGACATAGTATGAAACATGCCAATGCTGATTTCAGGTTTATGGTAATAGAATTATTGGAGATAGGAGTAACCAACAAGGCTGTCACACTATCCTTAATCACAAAGAAAAATATTGGATCATTAATTTAGGAGCGCTATTTTCCCCAGGACTCAATGACCACTTATGAAGGACACCACAGACCACTGTGCTATTTTCTGTTGTGTTTTATATATGTGTATATATTTATATATATATTACATTTTTTGTGCATACATATATATGAATAAAGTATGAATAAAGTATTTCATGTAAATTATACTTGATTTTTATTTACAAGTGCTTGATGTACTCTTTATGCTGGCCACTGGTGTTTTGAATTAATGCCAATAGACAAGCAACAAAATGCCAACAGAGTAACAAGGTGACACTGTAGGTAGACCAGTCCAAGATGTGCCTCACTAAGCAGTGCTGTAGTGCAGTTATGTTCTAACAGCAAGTTATTATCTAAATAGCACTGACATTGCACCAATATTAATACCTCTAAAAGCACAGTGACCATCTGCTATTCATTTTGTACCACCTGCTGGCTGGTAATATTGGAGGATAACACATATAGATTTGACTCCTTTGACCACAGAGGATAGATAAGACCACTAAATGGTCAGTCATCACTGGTTATGTGACAAGTGCTGCTAGACATGTCCCTGCCACTGGCCATTTAAGTCTAACTGATGTGGGTGGCCCCAGTGATATCACCATTAATGGCAAAGAGATATGCATAAATATGATAGCCTTGTCTGTAGAATGTTGTCTAAAACATTCCATGTAGCTTCAATGTTGCTCAAAGTTTCCAGCCTTTATTCCCTCCTTTTTGAATTCTCTAAATGCCGCTGTAATGATACAGCATAACAAAGTGCACCTGCTGCACAGTGAGTACGGCAATAAAATTTATAAACTGGTTTACACATCTGTCTGGCACAGACTTACAAGTGTAATTATAGATAAGGGATCTATATTGTTTCATGAATACCTGATGTGGTACTATTCTAAAAACAGTACTTGTTCAACACTCTTTCTGAAAAACAATAAATTAAAAAAATATATTATGGACCATACCTCTGAATATATTGATGCATTTATGCACTATGAAAGCTTTATGTGAAACATCTCTGAAATGCAGCCATGATGTCTTCATAGGTTGGTACTAGGCTATCGGCCCTAAGGCCTATACAAGCCCAGCCATAACAATTCCTTGGCTATTTCTTCCCACACTATTTACTTCCCGGACCCCTCAGCATACTGTTACTGTCTGCATTTTAAGTGACAGAGGTCAGCAGCTGTATAAGAATATTTAAACAATTAGACAATATCGTCCTTAATGTGCATTGCAAGTAGTGGAGAATGTGTATATCTAATTATATTGCAGTGAGCAGTATCACATGGAAACTTCAACACCTAACTAAAATACAAATAAAACTTCTTCTGCAGACACTCATTATTTTATACACTTCATTGTTTCTGTCTGTGTGGAGTTCAAGCCCAGTTTAAAGGTAAACAACAGAGCAAGGCACTTTGGATGATCATTTCTAAGGCAGCCTCATGTTTCTCTCAGAATCCTTGCTGCTTGATCTTCTGCCATGGAAAAATGGTATCTGTGCACATACCCACAGTGCCTCCTACCATGGAGAAAGGATATCTGTGTACATACCCAGAGCTTCTCCTGCCATGCAGAAAGGATACCTGTACACATACCCAGAGCTTTTCCTGCCATGGAGAAAGGGTATCTGTGCACATACCTAGAGCTTCTCCTGCCATGGAGAAGGGGTATCTGTACACATACCCAGAGCTTCTCCTGCCATGCAGAAAGGGTACCTGTACACATACCCAGAGCTTTTCCTGCCATGAAGAAAGGGTATCTGTGCACATACCTAGAGCTTCTCCTGCCATGGAGAAGGGGTATCTGTACACATACCCAGAGCTTCTCCTACCATGCAGAAAGCGTATCTGGGAACATTCCCAGAGCTTTGTCTGCCATGCACAAAGGGTACCTGTACAAATAACCAAAAATCCAAAGTCTGGAAGAACGAAGCAGGAGATGCCAAATAATTTCAATCCTTTATTGAGTCAAAACGACAAACTAGAACCACACCATAAATGCCTTTACCACATAACAAGTGCGTTTTCGTCAAAAAAACAGTTTGACTTCGTCAGATGCCACCAGCCATTTATTACTCCATATTTATATAATTACTAATTAATTAAAACCTATCAAAATACTTCTGTTGAATTTAAATCAACCAATTAAGTTAATGCCATTCTTCTTCATTTAAATTTTTTGTTCTCTTCATTTAAATATTCATGAATAATTCATTTTGGGCGGATCCTTCCCTTTACCATGTAAAACTTTATAAAAATAGGTCTGTGAACTATGATTCCTTAAAAAACGAAGTTCCTTCATTTTCAGTATAAAAAGATCTGTTCCTTTTAATATGAATAACATTAATTTAAAATACATTCCTAAAATATTCAGTTAAAATAAAAATAAATAAATAAATACGATTCTCTCATATGTTTAATCGTATTAGTCTTAATGAAACAGTGCATTAAGCCTATTTTATTCTCATTAAATTACATTAAATTCTGTCACTTCCTATAGATTGTACCAATGTAAATAATACAAATCATAATTTAGCTGTTCTTAACTTTAATAAAGGTAAAATTGAAAGATACTCATTCAATCCTGGGGGGTTTCCTGCATCCAGGGTCAGTTGCCACCACAATTCCCTGAACTCAATTTTTTTCTTCCCAGGGTCCCCCCCTACCATCAATTTTAACTTGTTCCAACACCAAAAAAGTAAATTTTGCTTCAGGACATTTTTTTAAATGTTTGAATAAAGCATTTGTGTCTTTACATGTTGCCACTTCATAATAATGTTCATATATCCTTCTTTTCAACTTTCTTTCAGTTTTTCCCACATAAAAGGATTTACAAACTATACAATAAGCCAGATATACTAAACCCTTTGATTCACAATTATAGAGGCCCCTGCTCACCAACCATTTATTTCTACTTTCCAAATAAAACCTGTCCGTATTCATAAGGTGATGACATTAGTTACAGTGACCACATTTGTAAGTGCCTATTTTGTTTTTTATATTTGTCTTTTGTTTATTCTCCAGGATCAGCCTTATATTCTGGAAATTCCTGTAAATTACTTTTTGGGGCATTCTAGATATTTTGTCTATGTCAGTAATAACCACAAACTTTTCCCATTCTTTCAAAAATTTCTTTTTAATGATGTTGTTTATTGCATTATATTCTAGGGCTTGTACTTGTTCATAATTAGAATCATTACTATCTTTCTTAACCTTATCTACTTTGTACAAATACCCAGAGCTTCTCCTGCCATGGAGAAAGGGTATCTGTGTACATACATAAAGCTTCTCCTGCCATGCAGAAAGGGTACCTGACCTGTTCACATATCCAGAGCTTTTCCTGGTATGGAGAAAGGGTATCTGTGCACATACACAGAGCTTCTCCTGCCATGGGAAAAACGGTATCTGTGCACATACCCAGAGCTTCTCCTGCCATGGGAAAAACGGTATCTGTGCACATACCCAGAGCTTCTCCTGCCATGCATAAAAGGTATCTGTACACATACCCAAAGCTTCTCCTGCCACTGAGAAAGGGTATCTGTAGACATACACAGAGCTTCTCCTGTCATTGTAGTAAGTTCAATGATCCAGTCATGAAAGGGTAATATGGTGTCTGAGGATGCACATATCCTTCTCAGCTAAAATGCACAAGTAGTTGTACAAACTTGCATTTTAACTGACTTTCCATTCTCATAGAGCAGCACACTATGATATTCTGAAGCATAAGTACTAAACCGATATAAGCGCAAGTACTACAGTATATAACTTAAATAATGCCCCAAAACAGGAAACATAATATATATATATATATATTTTTTTTTGCTTCAAGTTATAATGTTAGTTCAGACATGGCAAAATCAGAAGGTCCTTTATGGTGAAACGCAAGCTAAGAGGTACAACAAGGGAAAATAACTTCCAGCTATATAATGACCTCTCTGTTAAATGTTCCTACTCTGTATCGTTTAAAAGGCAGTGTGCCAGTACAACCAGTAAACATTATTTAGAAATACGTGTCAAGGGGCTCAGATGGCCAAGTGCATTGTAAACAGCAATCAGTGCTGAAGTCATCACTATGCACCTGAACAATGGCTCATCATATAACAATGCAGACTACGTAATACAACAGATGAGATGCTTAATACTATTATATGTTCATAATACAGCCTAAACTGCAGTTATGAAACATTCACATGCCTAATACTCACACTAGCTCATGTTTCACTGCTATTGTATACCAGTATGTTGTATTGCTATAAAAATATCAGCTGAGTTTATAGTACTACAGAACTTAATGATGTCAGGTTCTTGGGACAACATATTTACAGACTGAATATTGGAAGAATTGGAATTGAAAAAAACAAAAATAAACCACAAAATAAAAAGGGCCAAATGCTTGAACTTTTAATTAAGGTCCACAGTCCAGGTCCCTTTCCTAGTTTAACTCGACTACCGATACATATACTGCTTAACGAACTGCAGCTGAGCATATCCTTAAAGCTGAAACAGCTAACAGAGCTATTTATAAATTCAGCTTTAGCAAGATTAATGTTTTAAATAGAAATCCATCCATCCATCCATCCATCCATCCATCCATCCATCCATCCATCCATCCATCTATAGAGCTATCCAATCATTTTCTAAACTACGTCATGAATATTATGTTAGTTGTAAACATCCCTTTCCCTTGAATCACTCTCAAATTCATACAGTAGGGATCTCCAAGCATTTCCAGCTAAACTGAGAGATCTAATTCTCCCCAAAGGGGAAATGTCAGAACTATGAAACCTATAATTGCAAGTCCTGAAAATTTTGAACAGAAAACTTTGAAAAGAAGTAATTGTAGTGAATACTGAAACTCTGTAATTCCATTAAAGAATGTTAGCAGCCCCCCCCCGTCCGTTCACTCACTACACCCCAACACTTCTGCTATTTAACATATTATCTCTGAGACCATTATGCCTCAGAGTATGTAAATACCCTGAATAATCACAATCTTGGAGCTTCCTTGTTCACACTTCTGGGCTCATATTTATAGAACCAGCTAGTAATAGTCTTGTAATAATGCCTTGCACTCACCTCTGTCCTGGGATCTCCTCGCCATGGACCAAGCCTGGTAATCTCCCAAGTTGGACAAATAGGATGCATCCTCACCATGGGTACAAATCACCTCATCTGAATGCTCTCAGCATAACAAGCGATGCCTGTACTCCAAGAATTTCCCAGATTTCCAAGCTCCACATGCCATCATGGATAAGTGAGTTCAGCTACCCTTCAGAGGAACTCAATTTCTACTGCTTGTATCTGCAACCTCATCCCTTCAGTCATACCCAAAGCTCATAAGCTTGGGTAAAGATGAACACATACACTGACTACTAAACTGAGAGCTCTGTCCTATAGGTCTGCTCTCATTTCACTGCTACAGTTTGTTACCACACCTGCAGTATTGTGTTGATGCATTCATCCATTGGCCAATCTCATCTTCCAAGATATTCATAATCCTTGTTATAATGATATAAGCACCACAGATTAATACAAGAAAGATAAAAATACTTCAGCAGTGGCCATAGTAATGTAACTGAATTCAGTTATATATATGCATTTAAGTAGAACAATTGTACATTGGTTTGAATCAGACAAAAGAAACAAGACTGACCAATAAGTACCTTTTCAAGGTAGTAGGCATATGCTAATGTCCCAGTGATGGAGTCCAAGTCACAGGATTTATCCCCAAGAACAGCATGAACATGTTGTAATGGTTCTCCAGTTACCTGAAATAAGAGGACAAAACAGATTAGAACACTTTAAAACAACAGCAAACACTTCAGATCCATTCCATAATTTAAGAACAACATTTGTGGAATAGCATAACATCCAAAATGTTGCTTATCAAATAAAAAATGACTGAATGATCTATTTTTATAAAATAAATACACAAATAAAGTAAAATAGTTAATTAGCATTCAGGGAGTCTCATTGCATTGTTTTTGTCCCTTTACTTCCTTCCATATAAAACGCCACTGACATCACAAAAAGGGTTGTGTGTGCATGCCTATAGGGATGAAAATGAAGCTGGATGAAGTGTGTGTGTGTGTGTGTGTGTGTGTGTGTGTGTGTGTGTGTGTGTGTGTGTGTGTGTGTGTGTCACTGCCTGGGTGGTCGCACTACAGCAGGTTAGGTAGGAAATCAAGTACTTAGAAGACAGAAGCATACATGTTTTCCTTCTTCTGTGGTTTGCTTTAGTTAATCCATTAGCAATTAACCTCACTCTGATACTTTTGCTGCTTTTGGGTCATAACAATAACACTATAACACAGCATACAAGGCAGGAAGTAGGAAGTGAGAAACTAACACAAGCTAATGCATATCTAAGGCCATGGCTGGGGAATTAATGCACTGACACGAACTGAGGTCCATATACTTATTTAGACTGTTATCCACAGCAGAAGTGTGAGTGAGGTTTCCACTTGAATACTGAATACAAAACATGGGGAATATAAATATGCCTACATAAGCAGCAAGTGTGTCTAAAAATGGGTTGTTGTAGACATATTTACTTGATTTGTTTTATGTGTTAAAAAAAGCTGCTGATTATTTAGAAGTAACACTTGGAAAATACTGCTGCAAGCTATTATTGTTTTTCCCTTGTCTGAAAAAAGAAATACAATTTTACTAATTACGTCTGTTAAGACTTTAGCTAGTATTCAGAAAGGCTTACTGTAAAGAAGAAATCTTAAGAAGGCCAACCCCACTGTAAGCTTTTCCAATTCTTATACCACCTTACCACTGCAATTTCCCACTATTAGGGACCTCAGTATGGAGGGAGGTCTTGTAGGCACAATGCAGCAATCCAGGGGAACATATAGTGTGCATGTGTGAAGATGTGTGTGTGTGTGCCTGCCTAGAGTATGAATGAAATTGCATGAATGTGTGTGTGTGTGTGTGTGTGTGTGTGTGTGTGTGTGTGTGTGTGTGTGTGTGTGTGTGTGTGTGTATCACAGAGCCTAGGTGGTCACACTAGGAGGGTTAGGTTGGAAATCTAGAGTTTGGATGTGTGCGTATTTGTTGAAGTAATCATGTGGGTCAATAGATGAGTGTTTTCATGAATCTTGATTCCCTGCCTGACTTCCCTACTGTGACCACACATGCACACATACACGCACACGGACACGGACACACACACACACACACACACACACACACACACACACACACACACACACACACACACACACAAAGATACACACACAAAAACACGCGCACACACACACACACACACACACACACACACACACACACACACACACACACACATTCATGTAGCTTCATTCATGTTCATATAGGTATGTACACATATGGACATACTAACAATCACAATATCGACCTCTTCTCTGAGTATACATGCACTGCCGTTAAGCCCAACAGTGTAAGCTAATGTATGATTCAGAGACATGCTAATGAGGTAATAACAATGTATTTGTCAGTGTTTGTAGGAAGTTAACTTATAATGCTGTACGTCACTTGATTTTTACTATTTGGATAACAAAGTCACTAACATTGAAACAATGTCAATAAGATGTTATTTTATAGAGCTGGTTGGTGGACTTTTGCAAGCCACAATCAAGCAATGTATTTTGTGCAACATCTGATGAGCAACAGTGGTATCGAATAAACTGCTAACAGGTTTGCCATTAAGCAATAATCCACAAGTGTGCGTGGGTGAATCCTAATATACCCACAAACAGGACAAGTTTATTGCTTTTATACAATGACATTATTTAAGAAAAAAATTGCTTAACTTTTTTAAATAATGTCTTTATATAACAGCACGTTCTTCCACATTCTTCCTTGTTTACCAATGTACTGCACGTTGCATAGGGGACCTGCATTCCCAAACCTGCACAGTATAGTGCAATGCAGGAGAAGCAACAGCAAAAAGAGAATCTCCATTTCTACTTTTTTATTTTAAAATTAAACTAAATATAAAAAAGTCAGGATTTTATGAGGGACAGCGGAGGACTACAAGGAAAAGTTAGGTATGCTACTATTTCTTTATTTTTGCAAAAAATAACTGATTTTTCTCATATTTTGCTGTCATCCAGTATATCCCAATAGAAAGTATGTCTGTTTAATGGTACTTCTTTAGCGAGACCTTTTCTATTGATATTTGCTTAATTTACCGTAGGCACGCTGATTGGGCTTTTCAATCAGCATGCTCATTTCTGAATAGCAATGAGCAGTCATTGCATAATTGTCCAAAAGTGACAGATATGGAACACTGTATGATCAAACATTCCATAATGAGTTGGCATATTTTATTTTTGGTTTTATTTTGGAAACAACTGCTCATTCACACAGCTGTATAGATGCACAGAATTGTGCGTCACTGTTCTTTTTTCCAACACTGTAATCCAACTTTCCTACTCATTCATTTCTGGTCATTTCTATAATAAATGAATACCATGTAATACTGGTAGAGTAAAATTCTTTACTTTCATCTTTTTAACTCCAAACAGTAACTCATTTTAAATTCTCCAGTATCCACACTTGCAACCATGAAATCTGTTTGCTTTTTTCTCTAGTTCTCCACATGCGCCAGTTAACTAGTTAACTAAACAAATGTGTGCATACATGCATGCATACATTATAAATTTCAGGGGTGTAAATTGCAGGAATTAAATGATCTGAGCCCCTTACTGAATGTTCCAGCAGGATACAATGTTTGCATAATTACAGCTGGAATGTGAGAAAGGATTAAATATGAAAGATTTATCTCCATTAATTTGACAGCATATTGTGCCACAAAAACACAAAAACTTTCTGTTTTATTTGTATTGCTTCTAAATGGTAAACTCATGAACTTACCACAAGTTGCTCAATTTCTTTTCCAATCATATGATCACTATTCAGCATACAACAGTGTGTGGAAATTATATCTTGTAAAATATGGGCGTGCTGGCTTAGAGTTAGCCCTTCTTTCTCATCAGAGTCAAACTTGACCAGTTCAGAGTGAATTTCTCAATAACTTACACCCTGTAAAGCACTACTTCTGTTTTAATCACCTACTTCTCCAAAATTCAGCTATGCATGCTGGTGGTACCCAGTCTCTCTCTCTCTTAAAAATAAAAGCAGGTGAGGCATGAAGATAACTGCTTGAAATCTGAGTCACCAGAAAACAGCCACAATCAGAAATCTGCTTACCACATGGCTAATAGTTTTGCAGTGTTTATTATTCTGAGCTGCACAGTCTCCTTCAATGAATAAAAGACATTAACGTGGGCTGTGGCGATGACGGCCTCCACCTGTCAGCATTCACTGCACGCAAGGTGCTGGTGGTTAATCTGCTTATTTCCCTCCCACTCACACTCGATAACTTGAGGGATATAAGTTGTTACTCTCTGAAAAATGGATGGCACATTACACATTACTCAACATCTCTTCAACCCCACGTAACCTTATATGCTAATGTTACAAAAGTAGATCAACAGCAGAGGCATAGCTAGGACAGGGTGAAAGGAACAGCTGCCCCATGTGCAAGGTGTTAAGGGGTGCAATTGGTAGGTGGCGATGGAGCAATAGTGCAGCCCTGGCATTTGGAAATGAATGCTGATACTGTATTCGCAGGCATGGCTTAAATGTTAAGGGCTTGGTGTGTGGTGTTTTAACTTTGCTTCTTATATCTGCAGAAAGTGATTTTTTTTTTTGTCTTCAGCTTTGACAGAACTTTAACACAGGCAGATGACTTTTTCATTTGGTCCTCGACTGTGGGGTGCCAGATCATGGAACTGCACAGGGCACCAGATAACCTAGCTATGGTTTTGGAAATCAAAGCAATTTTCTACCAATCTGTTGCCTGATACAGACTACGACAAAGTCATGGTATGCTCATGTGCTGACTAGCTGTGTTCAGCACACTTAAATTACTCAGGCTACACATGTCACAGTCTTTCTTTCATTGGTTAATTTGTTTCTTGAGTGATACTGAAATGCACAGAGAGTATATGTGGCCTTGTCTTTTCTGATAACACTACAAGCACTGTAAGTAACTCCCTGTTGTTTTTCCCATCCACCCTCTCATTCCTTGATTTGCTTTTTAAAGTTGCTGATTTTTAAGCTGCCCACTCTTATTTTAAATTGAGCTTTATAAGCTCCTACCTTTCTACACTACTGCTGATATCCTGAATTGTTTATTTTCCTTTCCTTGTGCTTATTTTAAAAAAAGTGCATTTTGCTTCTCATTGTCGTTCTACTGATTTACCTCCTTTGAATTCATTATCTAGTATTGGATAAAGTAGTGTATTTTTACACACTAGCAAGCTCTTCTCTGTGGTTTTTACATCAAGAGGACAGAGGATTTTCCATCTAGTGGCGTTGGGTGGTAGCCATGTAGGTATAGGAAGCACACTAAACATTTCTGTGTGTAGTGGTTTTATTGGTTGAGAGGCTTATTAATCAGCTTACCTTGTTTTTACTGCCTTTATAAATTGTGCACAATTTGAGTGCCTCTTGCCTCGTTTCGACAAAGTGAAATACTTTTATTGAATAATCACACTTTTATAAGATGTTACTTTTACCAAATAATTAAACTTTTATATTCTGTTTAAAGTACAGTGCTGTTATCTTGAATCACTTATTGCCTTTCCTTAAGTTTGTTTGTGGTAGCATTTCACTTCGGACACTCTTTTACTGTGCTTTAACATTAGGAGGACTGGGATTATTCATCTAGTGGCAGCAGGTGTGTTCCTGGTACATCTGAGTTGGGAAGCACACAAAAGGGGTCTAAGTGTAGTTGTGTTATTGACCAGAAGGCTCAGTAGTCAGTTATTTGTATTTACAGTGCTAGTATAAATTCAGCACATTTGCACAGAGCTGCTCACCATGCCAGTGCCCTGTGCAGATGAAAACATCTGGAAGCATTGCTTATTTTCATTATACTGTGCCATTTATTGTTTTTTTTTTTTTTTTTTTTTTTTTCATTTCTTTAAAGTTTAAACCTGCATTTTCAGATTGCCAGATTGCTGTAAGGGCTGCTGTTCTGCATGGAAATACATGACATCTAGTGTTTCTTAGTTAGTATTAGGCATCTATTTGTGGTTCCTTAATATCTGAGCTCTAAACCAGTCAATTTACATTAAGAGAGTCAAAATCTACACTCTTGTGGCAGGACAGGGCTGATTTCAATTATCTAAGCTGGGAATTACTGGTAGAAAGCTCACTGTGTGCTTACCCGATGGCCTTAGGGCATACATAGTGTAAAATTTGTTTTGTTTTTCTGATCATATATAAGCCTCGCACTTGTGCAAAGCTGCTCTTTGCATAACAGCAGTTACTGCTGCCTTGTATATATGAAATCACTAGACGTTGAACTTTCCATATGAAAACCACCTCAGAACTTTATCTTAGTCCAGCATTATTCATGGGGCAACTAGTTTGCATGGTGAGCAGAATTTACACATTTAGTTAGGACTATTTAGGTCTACCTTACCTTATTATAGTACCCATGATTATCGCTGCACCAACAGCATCTGGTTTGGGCACTGGGCACCATCACTGGTTAAGTTAGCAGTAGATTACACCAAGTAAGCACCCTTCCATCATCTGGTTACAAACACCCTCCACTTGTTTCCCCTTCAAGTACAGATTAGGACCTGGGACTATGGATTGGCACTTTCCTGCTATCTCTGCATCTAGCTTAGTGGACATGAGCATCCTGGGTCAATGCAGCAATTGTCTTATGCACACTGATAACCACTTAATTCTCAAACAGACAAATACAATATGTCAGAGATGTAGTTACACATTGACACTGGAGGCCAGACTCTCACAGACACAAAAAACAACAAACAGGTTGTCAGTGACTCACACACATTACTCACTACACCCACAAAGGACCACACACATAGACCCACATATGCAGAGGTGCTTGTATGTAACTTACACAAACCTCAAAGGTCTCTCAGGTGCAGTCCTCAGAAACTCTGCATGCACACCAATACAATTCCTATCACAACACATAAAGCCACATCTCTTTATGTCACAATTACCAAGCCCATAAGATGAAACACTCCACAACCCAATATTCTGGTCATAGGAGACTCCATTGTGAGACACACTGATGTCCTTCTTACCAGGCTGGATAAGGGGAAGGTTACAGTTAGCTGCCTGTCAGGGGCAGTACTGGCCAGATCATGCAAGCTTTCAGGTAATTTAACCCTAAGTACCAGTATATGACTCAGTCATAGTCCATGTGAGCATGAATGACCTGAGATGTACCTCCTTAGACTATATGAAGACAGACATGATTGAGCTCTTAGAATATGTGTCACAGGCAGGTATGAGCCTAGCATTGAGCAGCATTCTACCATCTCCAAGGCTGAATACACAATACCAGTAGAAAAATGATCAACTTTAACAATTGGTTTAATTATTGGTGTCATTCCAAAGGGGTCCAGTACTTGTCAGCATGGGAGGACATGGTTGATAGGACATGCTGCTTTGTCAGGGATGGTCTTCACCTGTCACCTTTGAGCTTTTGGTATTGACCAAACCATTATCCACCCCTATAGTGTCTTTTTTAGGCACTGCCAAACAGACAACCCTTACAACATAACAAAAGCTACTCAGGACAATCTAAAGGTGTTACTGTTCCAATGCTAGGAGTCTCAACAGGAAATTGCACTCCCTAGGAGCTCTCCTCATCCTGGAGAATGCTGACATATGTGCAATTACTGAAACATGGTTCAAGGCCATGGAAAGCACTCTGGCAGTGCATTGCTATAATGCCTTTAATGCAGTCTGACCACCCATTGAACATGAAAGAAGAAAAGGCAGAGATGTATCTCTCTATATAAAAGATAAGCACACCTCAAGGCTGGTCAAACAACATAACATACCTGAGCTACTCTATGTCCAGCTAACCATGGAAAAATCCATTATCATACTCTTGCTAGCTACAGGACCTCCACCATGAACCAGGAAACCCATACTTCTAAGGGACTAACTGAAGCTGTGACTGCTTTTATTACATTAACTGTTTGCTGTTAAATATGTTGTTATGCTTACAAGGAATTTGGCTGGAGACTTGTGTTATGTGATGCATACAACAACTACAGTAAACAAGTGTTACATTCTCCATACTTTCCTTACCTCTGAGCTTACCTACCTAACCACTGATTGTTCTTCACAGTGTTCTTCACAGTCTTGCCTTCTTCCTTCTCCTTGGCTCTACCTACTCCATTCGCCCTGCGGGCTCAATCAGCTCCCCTACCCTACCCCCAATTCCCACACACCCCCAGTGCTCCTACAATTATTCTAGCCATAAGTTCCCCCCGTCTCACCCAATCCACTCTCATCTCCTCACTATCCCCTCCCCTCCCATCCTCCAATATTCTCTCACTCCTCCCCATCCCTAATCCTTAAAGCTCTAGATGCATTTCCATACTCCTCCCTCATACACTGTCACCAGTAATCCTATTACATCCTCAGCACCTAACCCACAACTATTCCATTATACCTAAACCACACCATGTCTCTTCAAACCATTCTCATCCTTTCCCTTAGCCTACTACTCCTAATACCTCTATACCATGCTACCTCCTATTCCTCTTACAAACTACCCCTTTCTTTCCTATCCCCTCTTCACCCCACCATCACCCCTAACACACATCATAACTCCACTACATCTCACTTCCACACTATATCCTCCTCCCTAGTGCTTCCAAACCCACTTCTCTGCTTTAAACTAAAACTCCTAACCTTCCACCAAACTCTAGGAGCAAATCCAAACCCCTGCTCTCATTCCCATTTAACTGCCTATGGCTAGCAGGAGACATACACCCCAACCCAGGACCTAGTACCAGCAGCAATCCATCTCCCCCAATTACCACCCATACTACCAACCCTAAATACTGCACGATCTTGACCATCAATACCCAGATTCTAAGAAACAAATTAGCTCACTTCCACACTTGGGTATCCCATACCCAACCTGACATAGCAGCTGTCTCTGAGACATGGCTAAAACCCAATATTTCAGGCTCTGAAATACTACCCCCTGGATTTCAAGTACTTAGACAAGACAGTCTAAAAAAGAAGGGTGGATGAGCAGCCTTAATCTACTCTAGCCTACTCTCCATCACTCCCTACCAAAATCCTATTCCACAGTTCAACAACGCTGAACTAGTCATAGGAAATCTCAAACTAAATAACCAGAAAAGCATTTGTGTTATAGCCCTCTATATCCCCCCTGGAAACAACATTAACACACTTGAGGAAATTCTTCTAAGAGCTTCATATAATATCAAGCTTGAGACATACATCCTAGGAGATGTGACCATTGACTGGAACAAAATTACTGCCAATAACCCCACCATTTCAATCAATCTATGGAATTTCACTCAACTCACAAATGCTATAACCAGACCTAATAAAAATAACCCCCCAGGCTCCATACTGGACTGGATCCCTGTCTTCCACCCAAACAAAATCTTCCACACTGGCACCTTACCAGACTCTACTGGTGATCACTTACCAGCCTTCACCCATACAGCAACCTCCTCCTCTCCTCTTCTACATCAATATATCCATACTCAGAATCTCAACAACTTTAACCCTACAACTTTTTCCAGTTCTCTCAAATTGATAAATTGGGACACTCTAAAAACTACCTCTGGACAGAGCTGTCAAATTCTTCAACTCAGCCTTCTTAGACACTCTTAACTCTCAAGCCCCACCAAGAATAAAACGTGTAAAAACAAATTCCGCCCTTTGGCTTAGTAAAGATACTAAAACACTCATACAACAAAGGGACAAGACCTGGAAACTCTATCATCATAATATGTAAACTGACACTTTTCTTAAATATAAACAACTCCACAACTTAGCCAAAAAATGTATCATACAAGACAAAAAGCATACTATATCAAATTCCAGTCTAACCACTCCTCTAACCCCAAACAATTCTGGAAATCCATCAACTCACTTCTCAACCCAGGCAACAAAAACAACCCTTGCCCTGACACTAGTAAATCTGACCCAGAAATAGCTACTCTGTTCAACTCCTTCTTTACTAACTCTATGGCAGAACTCACTAAAACATTTCCAAACAACAACACCTCCCCCCAAATCAAACCCTCTGCCCAACCTTCCACCCCAAACTCACCTCCCATATTCCACCTCAAACCTATCCCCACCTCATATATAAAAAAAAACTTCTCTCTATGCTTAAGCCTTGCTCCAATGCCCCTGACAATAT
The DNA here is from genome assembly GCF_019279795.1 of Protopterus annectens. Taxonomy (NCBI): domain Eukaryota; kingdom Metazoa; phylum Chordata; order Ceratodontiformes; family Protopteridae; genus Protopterus; species Protopterus annectens. Next base: position 428,747,251 of record NC_056728.1, read on the forward strand.
CCCCTCACTCTTTTTAAGAACAGCAGCAGACAGCATCATCATCCCCATTAGCATACTCAACAGATCTATACAAGGATCATATGTCCCCAAACTGTAGCGTGCAGCCTTTATCCTATCCCTCCATAAAGGAGGCAAAAATAATAACATCTCCAACTTCTGACCCATAGCAATTATCTCCCCTATTTCAAAAATTCTTGAGAAATGCATCCACCTCCAGCTCATGCCATTCATTATACATAGCCAACTCCTCATCCCAACACAATGTGGGTTCCGTCCTGGCCATAGCACAATAACAGCTCTGCTCTCTTTTCTAGACATTGTAAACCATGCCTGTGACTCCGGAGAACTTTTATCCACAGTCCTGTTTGACCTCTCCAAGGCTTTCGACACAGTCTCTCATACCCATGTTCTTCACCACCTTTCCAATCTTAACCTCTCACAAAACACCATTACCTGGTTCAGCAGCTACCTCTCTGACAGATCTCAGCCTTCCTTCCCACCCCAGGGATCCATTATTAGCCCTATGCTCTTCAATATCTTCATTAATGATTTCCATGCAGCCATTCCTAACACTAAGATAGTACAATATGCAGATGACTCAATTTTAGTTTGCTCTGCATCAAACCTCCCTGAGCTCCAAACAAAAACCTCAAGCTGCCTTCTCAACTACTGAGAACTGGATGTTCCAAAATCACCTCTCTTTGAATGCCAACAAATCAAAGATCCTTCTGTTCTCTCCCTCAAAATCTATCCACCTAGACAAACCTCTTTCAAGATTACAAGCCTTGCCAACTCCACTATAGAAGTTCCTTTTGCTAAACTTCTTGGAGTTACTATTGACGAACACCTAAAATTTGATACCCATATTCAACTAAATATAAAGAAAACCCATCAGAAACGTGGCATGCTGTACAGAAACTTCCACTTCCTCTCCCCCTCAACAATGCAGACCCTTGCCACTACCTTCTTACTACCTTCACTAATGTATGGTGCTCCCCTACTAACCAACCTATCTTCCTCCATCTATTCTAAACTAGGATCCTGTTACAATAAAATCTCAAAGTTCGCCACCACTTCCAAATACTCCACTCACCACTGTAGACCTCTCCACCAGCTGCAATGGCTAGAACTCCCAAATTACCTTGACTACCTCCAACTCATCACCACTCACAAGCTTATTTTCAAACCAACTATATGCCCAGCACTAACAAACATCTTAACATTATACACCCCAAGTAGAACTCTAAGATCTACCCACCAAAATCTAATCTCTGTTTATAAACCAAACCGTCCCGCTGGTCAGCTTCTCCTATCCTTTTCTGTCGCTAAAAAACGGAATTCTCTCCCTCCATCTCTAAGAACTTCTGAGAACTCTGAACACTTCAAAACCCAGCTGTATTCTTACCTCTCCCAAAAATGGAAATGCAATTGCATTTCACCTACCTAACCTGCTTAATACCTAAATACTTTATAACACACAAAGTTTGTTCTTCCTTACACACTATTGATTAACCCTATGTACTGCCTTCATGCTAATGCTACCTCTATACCACTCTCAGAGGATTTAAACCTCTGTATTAATTTAACTCGTGCTAATATTCATGCATAAAGAACGCATCCATGCTGTTACTTCTATATCATTCTCAGATTATTTAAACCTCTGTATTAATTTAACCCTGTGCTACTGTTCTCAACCACTAAACATATAAATATGCTTTACATCCTTCTCCAAGCTGCTGTTTAACTTTTTTTTAGTTTTTGCTATTTTGTATGTAAAATTTGTTTAGTTTGTTTCTGTTTCCACTATGTATTGTACTTCATATTATGGAACTTGTATTATTGGAGCTTTTCTCCCCGGGCCTCCACTAAAAACAGGCTTTTTGAGCCCAGTGGACCTCCCCAGTCATCAAACTGGAAATAAATAAATAAACATGAAGTTACTAGAATTACTCACCATCCAGCCCAATACAATACTCATGGCTGATTTTAACTGCCCCTCCTTTAACTGGGAGGCATACATGACCACTAATATGTGGGCCCAAAAATTTCTTGACTTTGTAAATTCAAATGCCTTGGAGTCGCTAGTCTGCACTCCTACTAGGGGAACAAATATCCTTGATCTGGTACTCACAAATATGGTAGAGAGCTGTACTTCTCCACCCAAGTTTGATGTCCTCACTGGTATGATCAGCTCCTATCCCTTGAAATAAAGGTAAAACTAGTACCCCCACCTCACCCCAAAACCTTTAACAACTTCTCTAAAGTAAATTACCCTCTCTTAAGGGACAGCATAGCTAGTTTCCAAGCTCCCTGAAGTCCAGAAAATCCAGAATCCTAAGCAGAGATGTATACAAAAGTCATTTACGACCATATAAACAAATGCTTAGAAATGGCAGTACCAGACTGAAATCAACCCACGTCAAACTGCAAAAACAAGCCACCCCAGTGGATCCATGGTATTAATAGGTTGTACAACAAAAGGAAGAAAATCCTGTTGAGCAAAAAGTCCCTTATTAGTATAAACAAGTAAATCAAGGAACTAGTCAAGCCTCTGACAGCAGTCTTTGAGGTAAAAATAGCCACCAATGCCAAGGATAACCATAAAGCATTTTTCAGGTAACAATGTACAGAATTAGTTGTCATCACCTATACTCAGTCAGAAGACATAGCAAATCTGATGCCCAACAAATTCAGCTCAAATTTTGCCTTCCCATCATCCCCATTTGTCCCCCAAGAAATAGCTTCCTTCACTTCACTACCAATTATCATCAAAAAACAGGTTGCCACTGCTCTCTCTGAAGCGAAAAACATGGCTTCAATGCGACATGATGATATAACAGGTTGCCTCTTAAACATCCTAAATCAGGACTTATCAGGCTCATTAGGTTCTCTATTTAAGCACAGACTCTGGAATGGCTTTGTCCTGATGGAGTGCGGGACAGCAACAGTTATCCCACTACATAAAGAAGGACCATCTACGGACCTGGGAAATTACAGACCCATAAAATTTACTAGTCTAATTTGTAAGGCCATGGAAAGAATAATCATGGACCTGATAAATAATGACATAAGAAACATCCAAACACTAGACCTGACCCAATTTGGCTTTGTCAAGGGCAGGTCACACCTACTTAATCTACTAGATTTCTTTATGACAATCACTAAGGCCATGGATGAGGGTAAAACAACACATACTGCCTACATCAACCTGGCCAAGACATCTGACTCAATTCCCTATTCAGGTATCTAAATAAATTCCCAAAGGTATGCATAAATCCCTACATCACCAGATGGATAGTCAATGGGCTCATGGACAGAACACATGGTTAAAGTGGGTGAATCCAGGTCCATCAAGAGGCCAGTTACTAGTGGTGTGCTACAGGACTTAGTGCTGGGACCATTCCTGTCCAGAATATACTTCCCTGAAGTCAAGTCTAACGGGGAAGGCCTCTGAATAGCAAAGTTTGCCAATGACTGCAAACTGGGGCAATAATTGAATTCCCCCAATGATATAGATATCCTTCAGGAAGGTCTAGATCAGACAAATGACCAGTGCCAAAACTATGGCCTAAAACAAAATGTGACAAAATGCATTATCATACCTTTTGGGAAGTCAAATACTCCTGAAAATTACAACATCACTAGCACGCCCCTAAGATTACATTCAGAAGTGAGAGATCTAGGTACATAAATAGATAGTAGCCTGGACTTTGATCATCATGAGTACATCATGGTCAGGAAGTCCTTCTATGTGGCACAACATATAAGTAAAAGTATGGCATCTAGATCCAAGGAAATTATAGTCCTACTATACTCAGCCCTCATTAGACAAGTACAATGGCCCATTTGGCATTCAATATGTTGATGCACTGACCTTCTTCTCACAAGAGAACATAGTGGCTATCTTTAACTAGTTCCTGCCAACCATGCCAGCATCTACATTGGCCTGTTATGGAGTGGGTGTTCAACAAGTACATGAAACGGATTGTGAAGGTGGGCTGTATCCAATAGTTTTGAATCCTCACACTGCCAACCAAGGGTGAAGTAATAGCAAGAAAGAGAACATGAATCTGTTTCAGTAATTAATACTCAAAGTACTACCTGGCTCCAAGACTGGGAATACTGCTCCTGGATAAATAACTAGAACTCACAGATCATTCTTCATCAATGGAACATCAACAACTCCTTTTTTCTTTTCAAAATGTAAAGTTATATAAAATGTGCTCTACCCATCTTCAGTGTTGATGACACCATCAGCCTGTGACTGGGAAAATAAGTTATTTCACTCATCTTGGTGACTATAGACCATATACAACCACATCTGCTTTTCTTGAATCCTGAATCACCAGGGTGTCTTAGTAATAGGTCATTACATTACATTGCTCTTTCATCCTTGTTTGTTACATTAACAAGACATGCTAGCATGTCTGGAGATTTAACACATTTCATAGACATTCCAGACAAAGTCCCATATTCCTAGCCATGAGAGCAACACACTACAGGTGCACATGGGAAAAAAAAGGGAAAAAAAGGAATATGTTATATTTTTCTTTGTTTCAGTTAGACTGGCATTATCCCTGGCTGCTCAATTGTTTTATTTTAGCCTGGCATAATATCTGGCTTCACAAGGGGCAAAGATTACAGGCCTATGTAGCAAGTATGCCATGATCTGTTCACTATATATGTATATCGACACAATTACTGTGGTCAGTACATGAACTTGCATATATGCACATTCAGAGACACAGAATGTTGTGGAAGTATGAAGGCTGCCAGCCAAGCTAGATAGAATTTTGTAGATAATTCTGTCATTGTAAATATTAATGTAATGCACTGACTTGTTTTACAAATGTAAGAAAGCTAAATGTAAGAAAACTGTGTTATATGCTGAACTTCAAAAATGTAACAACAGTGCACCCTGCTGGAAGAAAGCTGTTAATTAAAGAATTACAACTGTGCTGATCTCAAGCTCAGAGACAGGATGTCTGGACTAACAAATTCTTTCTATTGTTATTAGGACAGATATAATTGCTAGATTTTGCATGCAAAAGTGTCTTTTATTGCTGTGGCTTCCTAACCAGGAGCAGCTTGCACAGAAATGCAAATTCTGAGTTTCTGTTAGCCTGGGAACTAAAGGAGAAGTGATAAAAATGATGTAATGTGAAATGACTCAGCAGTACTGGGTGTTATCAATTTAAGACTTTTTCAGAGAGAAAGATTGAGCATTTTGTATTTTGTCTGAACCTGAATACATCAGCTCACCAGCACTTGCTCTGTATGTAAGTAGTATTTAGAACGGTGATTTCTCTTAGAGTGATCTCTGAACTTTTGATTAGCACTGTGTTGAATTGGGGAATATTGTCTTGTGTTTTTATTATTTATTATTAAATATTTTTTAAACTTTTCAACTGTGGTTGTTTTTGTAGAGATGATTAAAGCTCTTAGAGTACATTGCATGTATTTGGTGATACTGTCCAAGCCACTCCAATAGTCTTGCTGTTTGGCACACTTACCATTTGGATAACAGTAATATTACACAGTGAAATTGGTCACCCTTTGGGAAGGACCTTATAATAGCTGATAATAGTGGTTGGTGGCAGTGATTTCTACCCTATAGTCTGGGCAGAAAAGGGGCACAGCTGGAGAAACGGTGCCAGTCTTCCCCAGGAGTGTCTGTGTGTTTGTATATATATCAAATCTTAAAGTGTGCATGTGTCAGCTACTTGGGCAGGGACACAAAGCACTGGTTGGACAGAGAGGGTGCTGGAGGCTTTAGCTTGATCACTAGGCTGAGATCTGGACCCTATAGCTGTGCCAGTGGGGAGTCTTACTGAGTTCTGATGAGAAAGGGAAGAACCTGCCCCAAACTGACTGTGATCTCTGTATTCTCTTAAGGGAACTTGTACTTTACTGTGTGTGTACTTGTTATCCTCCCCAATGTGCATGCCCCTCACTGGTGCTAGTGGTGAGAATTGAGGCTCCTTGATTACTGAGCCAGTGTCGGGTTGGGAGGGTGGCCTAATGGTTAAGGTGTTTGCCTTACAAACACAAGGTGCTGGGTTCGAGTCTCACAAGGGATAATTGGCTAGGCTTAAAATGGCTCGCAAGGGCAGTTAGCTTAGTATGAACTTATGAACCTTTAACCTATGAACCTTTGCAAGGGTGTCACAGGAAGTATGGCATCAGAAGCAAAGTGTGCAGAGGTCTCACAGTTATAAACAGACATATTAACATTCATTAGCATGGACCAGATGCATATTGGAAATTGTTTCATACTTTGTTCATGCCAGGAATGCTTCATCTGCCATTGAAAAAAGTGTAAGGTCAAGGACAGAGTCTCATTTTGACCGTGCTAGTTAATCAGGAGCATCTGACCACTTCACAATACCTTTCTGTCACTGTAAACAATACTCATTGTTGCACAAGCATATGGTCTGTCTAGCAGAGAGGAGGAAACCATTTATGCATGCTCACCTTATTGTAGCAGTAAACTTATACAAATATTCTACTTATATCTGGCCTCTCTCTCATGGTACTGTGTGTGTCCTTTTGCACTCACTGCTGTTGCATGCTTCACAGTTGCAGACAATATAATACGGTCCTCACCAGCCCTGAAGAATTCACATGTTGAGTATCAGTTAAGATGTTTGTTCCACATAGTCTTCTGCCTTCTGCATCTTGTGTTGTAAATGGGTGCAAAAAACTGCATTGGGGTGGGGGCATGTCTGCACCACCATTACATTGGTATAAGTAATACTGTTGTAGCTCTCCACACACACACACACACACACACACACACACACACACACACACACACACACACACACACACACACACACACACACAAGAAACACATGTATAATACTGTGGCTCTGCAGCATCTGGCATGGGATTTGCACTTTAGTCTTCTACATGCATCACACTGTGAGAGTGGTAAGGGCTCCTGCCTCCTGGTGTAAATTCAAGAGCTTTAAGTACTGTCCTTGGAACTGTAGAAAATTAAGTGCAATTAGGTGAATATATCTTAAGTAAAAAATTGTTGTATTACATAGAATACCATTTTCTCCATGGTACAGGGATCTCAGCATTAGTATATATAAGTAGTGAGGGTGTGGTGGTATGGGATGATTGCTACAAAAATATTTTTAATATATAACAGTGACTTTCATAGTTCACTGTTATTTGCAGAGAATCACTCTCATTTTTTTCAGTCTCAGGACCAGCACTACCAAGTCGTGAAGTGCCAGAATCTCCAATATGGCACTGAGGTGTGATGAATTTACTTGTACACAGGGTATATGCCACGGCACACACAGTCATAACACCCATTATACCACCTCACTTTGGGAGAAGCAAGAATGTTTTATGACATCAATCTGCTTCTAGGGAGGATTGTACTTTTTTTTTCTGGTCAATCAGAAATGGTGGGTTGCACTCATCATGGCTAAATAAGTTGCTATACACCAGCTGCCAGCTCACCTCCACTCAAACAAATCATAATAAACAATGAGGAAAAAGTCCAGCATTGATTGGATACTTCCTAACTCTCCTAGTAACATTATCTCTTCTGGCACCCTCCCAGACAGCTTGAGAGATCACCTTCCCAACTATACAATTAATGAATGAACATTTAGTCAACAACTGCACCACTACAATTATGTCCACAACCTAACCTCCGTCCAAGAAGACAGTTTCAACGTAGACTTTGGCTTAAACCAAAGCCAGCCCCATAGCTAAATAGGAAAGCCAAACAACTCATGGTATAAAAAGACAAAGCCTAGAAAACCTGAAACCAACACAAATATGACTTAAGCCTACAAAACTATAAGTAACTGAAGAACTATACTAAATTAGATGAGGCAAAAGAATCCCATTATTAAAAACTGCAATCATCAATTCATAATAATCCAAAGCTCTTCTCACTGTCAGTAAATAATCTCCTGAATGAACAGTGCATATATTTACCAAATCCATTGCAGCCGAATTTAATATCCATTTCATCAAGTCAGTAACTCCCTCCTAACTCACCATTACTCATCCATTTCCTCATCCCACCCTGACCCCTAAGCTACCTCCCTCCATAACCTCACTACATCGTCTACCACAGCACCACCCCCTCACCCAACCCCAATGTCCTCTCCCTCAAAAACATAACAACTACCACCTTAAAAAATCTACTACAAAATCTAAAGCCTACTAGACTTGTCACTAACAACCTCTGTATAACTAAAAATACCAGCAGAGGCACTGGAATATTTAGCTTCTATTCTAAAAAACATATCTCTGCAATAACATTTTGTTCCTGAATCTTGGATAAAATCCTACACAAAGGCAGTAATTCCACAGATTTTACCCACAACAGACCCATAGCCATGGGAAAAATTAATTCAAACTGCTCACATTTTTCACTCAAAATAACCTATTCACACCAGCACAGCCACACAACTGCTCTCATTAGCTTTACAACACCTGTAAACCAAAATAGAATACAAGTAACTTAGTATCAGCAGTATTTCTGGACCTCTCCAAAGCTTTCAACACTTTTTTACACCAAAAACTAATCCAGAAAATGTGCATCCTACGACTTCACATTGCTTGCCTCATTTAATAGTTATTTGTCTAATAGATGACAGGTTGTCTAATGGCAAAGTGATAGTCCCTCCTTTCTCCCTGTATCAGTGGAAGTCCCTCGAGGCTCTGTTCTTGGCCCCATACTTTTTGAAACATTTATAAATTACCTTCACTTAGCCTGCAAACAAGCCACTATTATCCAATACACTGACAGTGCTACCCTTACATGCTCTGTCACAAATATACATGACATGGAACAAAACAAAAAAAACAGCAATCTTTCAAATGTATAGAATCTTAACTGACCGACTCACAACTACTACTCCTAAATTCAAAAAATTCTAAAGTCATATTATTCACCCCTCACCTCATAAAAATCCCTGTTTAGTCTAACATCCAGTAACAATACCAGAATAACCTATGTAGAGCTTTTAGTAGTTGAGTTTCCATAGATGATAATTTGAAATTTGATCACCACATCACTGAAGAAGTGAAAATAAACATTAGAAACTCAGTGCCCTCTACAGAGCCAAACCATTCCTCACATCAGATGCAAAAAAACACAAAAAACTATAGCATTAAAACTCCTGCTGCCAGCAATATGCTGCAATAATAACCGTGAACCTGGAATCTGCACAAAAATATACTCAAACAGTGCTACAACAAAATACAAGGTTTGCTATCACTATGCCCCGCACAACTCACTACTGTGTCATCCTCAGGCAGCTACACTGGCCTGAACTACCACGCCGCTTAACTGACCCAAAACCAACCACAGTACGTAACCCCATCTACAGACTCAAAAACTGCGTAGCCTATCACATCTCTTACAACTATACCAGCCAAACATTCATCTTTGACGAGCTGAGAAACCCCTCCTAGTACTAACTAAATGCAAAAACTTTTCATGAGATGCTCTGTACTCTTCACATATCTCTAAAATCTGATATTTGATCCTCTTAACATTCAGGAAAATCAAATATACTGCAGCTTAATAAACAGAACTAAAACATCACCTTAAGGACTCCTGGCACTGCTCTTGCTCAAAGCCTGGATAACTCGGTTCCTTATTCTCCTGTTATACTAATCTATTCCCTACCTAATATATTCCATACTCTCTATCCTCAGTTATTGGCCAACTCTTTTATTCCAGTCTTCCCATTTAAATTCACCCTCTTCAAACATCCTACTGTCATTATAATAATATCACAACTCTTACACACCTCCCATAAACCTAAATGTGTATTTAGTCTTTCAGTCTTGTTAACTTAAAACTGACCATGTGGCACCCACTTACAAACTATGCCATTCTATGCTTGAATAACCTGAAATATATATCCAGCATACTTGTTCGGATAGAAAAGAAGAAGCAGCATAATTAATTTGTCTGTATATATTTTCTGTACATATTACTTATAATGTCCTTAATCAAATGTATATGAACAAATACATTGATCACAGCCTAACCACAGGCTATAATCCTGCAGAATGGAGAAGAGCAACAGTTAGCAACAGGCCTGGGGAACTATAGACCTATAAGTCAGACCAGACTCATCTGTAAGGCCATGGAACGTATCATCATGGACCTCATAAATTAAGATATAGACGACCTCCAAACCCTGGATCTGATCCAATTTGGCTTTGTCAGGGGCGGATCAGCCTGTTAAACCAGGTGGATTTCTTTGAAAATGTGACCAGGGCCACTGATGAGGGCAAATCTGTGCACACAGCATACCTCGACTTAGCCGAGGTGTTCAACACAACCCCACACTCAGCCATTATCGATAAACTTAGCAAACTGAATGTAAACCCCTTTGTTGTAAGATAGGCTGCCAACTGGCTCACAAACTTGTCACACATTATCAGAGTGGGTGACTCCACATCAATCAGCAGACCTGTCACCAGCAGGGTGCCACAAGGGTCAGTGCTGGGCCCCCTACTGTTTGGTATATACTTCTCAGAACTTCAGGCCAAAACTAAGGGGCTGTGGCTAACCAAGTTTGCAGATGACTGCAAACTGGGTGCAATTATTGCAGTGGCGGCTGGTGACTTCAAATCAAAGGGGGCTGCAGGAGACAGCTGAATGGGTGGGGTCAAGGGGAAGGGGTGTGGCCAACTAGAAAGGGGAGAAGCTATGCTCAAAACCACAAAAACTAACTTTAATTAAATACGCTGCCCTGGGTGGCAAACCATCATTATGAGAGTCCAATCAAGACAAAAATAAGTGTAGAAGAATAAAAATATTTCAATGCATTGGCTGCATGACAGCTTACTTAATATCTAGATGGAAACAAAAGGTTGTGAGGCATGAAAAAATAAATTACTTTTTAAATACATTACTGGAATGCCAGTCAAAATCAAGTACAAGCAAAACAGAAGCACTCAACTCAAACCACTTCTCCTTGCACTGCAGTTCTAATTATAATTTATATTCAGCTTTATTAAAGTACCAAGTAACATGCTGAAAGTAGAAATCTCTGTGATGCCCCCACTTGTAAAAATGTTTCTTATCCAAAAAAGACCTGCTGCCTGACAACTATCTACTTGTTTCATGGGGAAAACATGTAAGTAAAAAATGAAAAGCAAACAAGAAACAAGCTCAAGATACATTGCTTAAATGATTACTGTACAGGTTATGGACCACACATGATCATTGGCATTCTGTTTAGTTTATGGGTAAAGTCTGTAGAGATGACTGGAAGTCTCCAACAAGTGTAATGAGCTTTTAAAATAATGGAATCCTGTCCTTTAATACCCAAGGCTTATACATTATCTAGTCAAGTATTCTCTGCATGGCAACAACAGAAAGGCTTTCAATGTTGGCAATTCTTTAACAGTATGCTTATTAAAGCTTACTTGCATCTTACGATCTCAGACAAGCTTACCTTATGGTCATTAAAGCATTGCACAGAGCAACAGGCACTTTGAGTAATAAGCATAAATCAACAGTACAAAAATATGACAGAAACCAGACCTTTCTGCAAAATCAAGGACAGATGAAAAGCCACTGTAGTACTTGTGTCTACCTTGGATGGGGGGGACACAATGCACATTTACACTGCATAACTACTCCTTGCCTTGCTTGGACACATCCAAAGTCACTACATGGTGGAGTGGGGTGCAACAAGTATGTCACAATTTGAAATGTCTCTGGCTGACTGATGGCCCTGACACATTTGTCATACCTCTCAACCTCAGAGCAAGAAATCTGGACAAAGCCATACACAGAAGTGGGACAAATACCCAAAAATAAGGACAATTTTTAAATATTGCTCTAATAAACTTAGAAAGATAATAGAATAGGTCTTGCATTAGTATGACTTTTCTGAAGGGTATAAAATCTGAAACTCAAATGTCTGTCATTATTTTCTAACTTCAGTCTTTAGTGATTTGTCACTAATTTGCCAAAAAACACAATTTTATGAAAAATGGACCAAATGTGATGCAAAAATATAAAATAGCCACACAATACAGCTGGGAACCTGTCAAAGAAGGGACACTTTAATATTAGTACTGCTAACATGAGCAGCTAACAAAATAAAAGAATCTACATGCATTTCAAGTAATCTATAACTTTGATTATTACAGTTATTTCTTAATTGTAAACCCTCCATGTTTTCTTCCAAAATTGCTATTTTGCGGAGGGATTATTAGGGGGAAGAGCAACATTTTGAGCCAAAATCGGGACAGTTGAGAGGTTGGCTATGCCTAATTCTATAAAGCAATTTTATTTGCATGTACCTCTCAACCTGTTAATGCAGTAAATCTGAACAAGGCAAAATATATTGGGGGAACATATAAACAGTACTAAAAATTGCTCTTGTATAAATTGAGACAGTTGATAGAATAACAGTTCTTACTTTCGCATGCATTTTTCTGAAGGTTATGAAGTCTGAAACTCAGTGTATCATTATTTAGTGACTTAATTTCTAAATGATTTGCCAGAAAACTACAAATTTTATGAAGAGCAAACCAAAAATAAGAAGCAAAAATCTATTCATTATTTGAAAATCTGGACAGTTGGGAGGTATAGTTCAGCTGGGCCTGTCTGAGTTTGCTGCCCTTCCCCCCTCACAAAATCATGGTTGAATGGAGCCTCTGCAGCCATTCCAATGAACCATTACTTGGCTATTTCACTCCTTTTACCATAAACACTAATGTGCATACTGCTTTACTTCTATGATGAGTTGGACTTCATTTGAAAGTTTATTTTGTATTTTACAGCACAAACACTAAGTCATCTACTAAACAAAGCAATGCAGTCTCACAATGAAAACTTAGCATTAAAACTTCTCTGCCCTTGAAACTCACATTCATTGAAACAGTATTGAAACCCACATTCAAAGAAAATACATTTTGCCAGTGTCAGATAAGTTTAATTTTGGGCTGTTTTCAAATCATAGGCCCCTTGCATATGAAACATACATGTGCTCTTTGATACACCTTCCTCATTGTACTAAATTATATTCCTTGTACAATATATTACAGTTGTTAGAGGGCGTTTTAAATTTGTTTTGAACATTTTTCCAGTAAGCAATGAAACAAAATGCATGCACCCATAATGACAAAACTGCCCAGTTCAGAACATTTATCATAAAAGTCTACTCAGACTTCCACAGTCCACCATTATCAGTAAATATGCACAATTCTACAGTCCACCACTATCAGTAAATATGCACAATTCTACAGTCCACCATTATCAGTAAATATGCACTATTCTACACAGTCCATTATCAGTAAATATGCACTATTTCTGAAGTAAAAGTCATCTAAATAATTCCACATTAAAGAAATCTGTAACTAATGAAGAGGTTGCTGCTAGCAAACACCTTTATATTTCATGGTTTCATCGAAAAATAAAGTGTCTGTTGCCCCTCAGGAATAAACTGCCTATATTACATTAAAAAAATGATAAGCTAGTAATATTGCAAGAGGAAATGGATGGCAAACTGATAACGGACTCATAGTTAGTATCTTCACCAAGGAGAACATTCTCAGTACGGCAGCATCCACCCCTTGTGGGAGTAGAACCCACAGCCTTCTGCATCAAAGGCAAATACACAACCTGTTGTACTATTAACAAGGCAAACCAACTTCACTTAAGCAACACTAAACTTCTGTTCCCCTGCAGCTCTCAGCTCCTTGTAAAATCTACTCAATACTCAACTTCGCAGCACAAGAAAACTGGAAAAAGCCAAAATGTATTGGGGGGGGGGTCAAAAGCCCAAAAACCAGGGACACAAACATTGCTTGTATAATCTTGGAAAGTTGCTAGAACGATACATTTTACTGCCAAGCTCCCTGTGCAAAACAGTCAGAGCAACATACCACTACGCCAAATCAGCTGCTTTGTAAAAGAGGAAGACAAAAACTTAAATGGCTATCATTTAGTGAATTCAGTTCTCACCATAGCTGTCAACCTCTTAGTACAAAACACCTGGACAAACCCAGTAATGAGGGAATACAGCCCTCAAACATTCAGTGAATTCAGTTCTTGCCATAGCTGTCAACCTTAGCACAAAAAACCTGGACAAAGCCAATAATGGGGGAATACAGTCCCAAAAATAGGGACAAATTTTAAATATTCATCTTATAAACTTAGAAAATTGCTAGAATAAAATGTTGTGTTACTATGTATTTTCTGAAGAACATGAAGTCTGAAATTCAAATGCCTGTCAATTTTACTGCTGACAGAATAAAAACAATTTTCAGCAGAGACCCAGGGAGAAATACTGCAGACACGTCTTTGTAAAATGACAGGGCACCAGAGCAAATCCACACAAACACAGGGAGGAGATGCAGACTCCACACAGAAGGCACCCCAGCCAAGAATCAAACCAGAAAACCTATAGCTGTGAAGCAACAATACTACCACTGCACCATCAAATATGCAAGGACTTAAACATTCAGAAACCTGAAGTCTGAAATTCAAATGCCTGTCAATTTTATTTAACATTTGTTAATCAGGACAGTCTGACTTGGAACAAAAAAATTTCAGCAGAGGCCCAGGAAGAAATAATGCAGACATGTCTTTGTAACATGGGAGGACACAAAAGCAAACCTACACAAACACAGGGAGAAGATAAAGACCCCACAAAGAAGGCACCCCAGCCAAGAAGCAAACCTGAGAACCTACAGCTGTGAGGCAACAATGCTACCACTGCACCATCAAATATCAAGCATTGCAACATTTACAAACCACAGATATTATGAGGAACAGATCAGATCAAATATGAGGCAAAAATCTGCAGTTTTTTTTTTTTTACAAATGGTGGTGGGTAGGGAATTCAGGTCTTTAACACCTGCATACAAGGTACAGGGTTCAAGCCTGAGGTATTCCCTACCACACACACACACACACACACACACACACACCTGTAGTAGCAAACCACAAAAACTAAATATACTGCACTGGGTGCCAAACAGTCGTCATGAGAGTCCAATCAAGACAAAATGAAGTGTAGAAGAATAAAAATATTTCAATGCATTGGCTGCATGACAGCTTAATATCTAGAAGGAAACAAAAAAGGTTGTGAGGCATGAAAAAATAAATTACTTTTTTTTAAATACATTAATGGAACGCCAGTCAAAATCAAGTATAAGAAAAACAAGCAGCACTCAACTCAAACCACTTCTTGCACTGCAGTTCTAATTATAATTTATATTCAGCTTTACTAAAGTAACAAGTAACATGCTGAAAGTAGAAATCTCTGATGCCCCCACTTGTAAAAATGTTCTTTATCCAAAAAAAGACCTGCTGCCTGACATCTACTTGTTTCATGGGGAAAACATGATCAAAGTAAAAAACGAAAAGCAAACAAGAAAGAAGCTTAAGATACATTGCTTAAAAGGATTACTGTACAGGTTATGGGCCACACGATTGGCATTCGGTTTACGGGTAAAGCCTGCAGAGATGACTGGAAGTCTCCAAGTGTAATGAGACTCTTAAAATAATGTAATTCTGTCCTTTATTACAAATACTGGCATATGCATTTCAATACCCAAGGCTTATACATTATCTAGTTAAGTATTCTCTACATGGCAACAGAAAGGCTTTAAATGTTGGCAATTCTTTAACAGTATGCTTATTAAAGCTTACTTGCATCTTGCAATCTCAGCCAAGCTTACCTGATGGTCATTAAAGTATTGCTACTTAAACACAGAGCAACAGGCACTTTGAGTAATAAGCATAAATCAACAGTACAAAAAATATGACAGAAACCAAACCAGACCATTCTGTAAAAATCAAGGACAGATGAAAAGCCACTCTAGTACTTGTGTCTACCTTGGATGGGTGGGATTCTCTGCACATTTACAATGCATAACTACTCCTTGCCTTGCTTCGACACATCCAGAGTCACTACATGGGGGAGTGGGGTGCAACAAGTATGCCACAGTTTGAAATGTCTCTGGCTGACTTGTGATGGCCCTGACACATTTGTCATACCTCTCAACCTCAGAGCAAGAAATCTGGACAAAGCCATACAAAGAAATGTGACAAAGGCCCAAAAATAAGGACAATCTTTAAAAATATTGCTCTTATAAACTTAGAAAGCTAATAGAGGTCTTGCATTAGTATGAATTTTCTGAATGGTATGAAATCTGAAATTCAAATGTCTGTCATTATTTTCTAACTTCAGTCTTTAATTATTTGTCACTAATTTGCCAAAAAAAACCCCACAATTTTATGAAAAATGGACCAAAACTGTGATGTAAAAATATAAAATAGCAACACAATACAGCTGGGAACCTGTCAAAGAAGGGACACTTTAATATTAGTACTGCTAACTTGAGCAGCTGACAAAATAAAATAATCTACATGCATTTCTGAAATAAAAGTAATCTGATTATTACAGTCATTTCTTAATTATAAACCCTCCATGTTTTCTTCCAAAATTGCTATTTTGTGGAGGGATCATTAGGGAAAGAGCAACATTTTGAGTCAAAATCAGGGACAGTTCAGAGGTTTGGCTATGCCTAATTCTATAAAGCAATTTATTTGCATGTACCTCTCAACCTGTTAATGCAATAAATCTGGACAAGGCCAAATATAGTGGGGGAACATATAAACAGTACTAAAAATTGCTCTTCTATAAACTGGGACAGTTGATAGAACAGGTCTTACTTTAGCATGCATTTTTCTGAAGGTTATGAAGTCTGAAACTAGTGTGTCATTATTTAGTGACTTAATTCCTAAATGATTTGCCAGAAAACCACAAATTTTATGAGGAACAAAACAAAATAAGAAGCAAAAATCTATTCATTCTTTGAAAATCTGGACAGTTGGGAGGTATAGTTCAGCTGGGGCTGTCTAAGTTTGCCGCCTTCCCTCACAAAACCATGGTCGAATGGAGCCTCCCTGCAGCCATTCCAATGATCCATTACTTTGCTATTTCACTCCATTTACCATCAACACTAATGTGCATACTGATTTACTTCTATGATGATTTGAACTTCATTTGAAAGTTTTATTTTGCATTTTACAGCACAAACACTAAGACATCTGTTAAACAAACTTGGCATTAAACCTTCTCTGCCCTTGAAACTCACATTCATTGAAACAACATTAAAACCCACATTCAAAGAAAATACATTTTACCCGTGGCAGATAAAAATTAATTCTGGGCTGTTTTCAAATCATAGGCCCCTTGCATATGAAACATACATGTGCTCTTTGATACACCTTCCTATTGCTTTGAACATTTTTCCAGTAAACAATGAAACAAAACTGTCCAATTCAGAACATTTCCATCATAAAAGTCTACTCAAACTTCTACAGTCCACTATTATCAGTAAATATGCACAATTCTACAGTCCACCATTATCAGTAAATATGCACAATCTCTGAAGTAGTAAAAAAGTCATCTAAATAATTCCACGTTAAATAAATCTGTAATGAAGAGGTTGGTGCTAGCAATCACCTTTATATTTCATGGTTTCATCGAAAAATAAAGTGTCTGATGCCCCTGAGGAATAAATTGCCTAAATTACATTAAAAATAAGCTAGTAATATTGCAATAGGAAATGGATGGCAAACTGATAACAGGCTCATATAGTTAGTATCTTAATTTTCAGTACGGCAGCATTCACCCCTTATGGGAGTAGAACCAACAACCTTCTGCATCAAAAGCAAGTACACAACCTTTTGTGCTATTAGCAATGTGAGCTGACTTAGCATAATCAGCACTAAACTTATCTTCCCCTGCAGCTCTCAGCTCCTTGTAAAATCTACTCAATTCTCAACTGCATCTCAACTTCGCAGCACAAGAAGTCTGGAAAAAGCCAAATTTATTGGGGTGGGTCAAAAGGGCAAAAACCAGGGACACATTAAACATTGCTTGTATAATCTTGGAAAGCTGCTAGAATAAAATGCTGTGTTACCACCATACATTTTACTGCCAAGGTCCCTGTGCAAAAGAGTCAGAACAACATACCACTATGCCAAATCACCTGCTTTGTGAAAGAAAAATGCTGTGTTACCACCGTACATTTTACTGCCAAGGTCCCTGTGCAAAACAGTCAAGAGCAACATACCACTACGCCAAATCAGCTGCTTTGTGAAAGAGAGGAAGACTGAAACTTAAATGGCTATCATTTAATGAATTCAGTTCTCACCATAGCTGTCAACCTCTTAGCACAAAACACCTGGACAAACCCAGTAATGAGGGAATACAGCCCTCAAACATATTCAGTGAATTCAGTTCTTGCCATAGCTGTCAACCTTAGCACAAAAACCTGGACAAAGCCACTAACAGGGTATTACAGTCCCAAAAATAAGGACAAATTTCAAATAGCCATCTTATAAACTTAAAAAATTGCTATAATAAAAGGTTGCGTTACTATATATTTATTGCTAGAATAAAACGTTGTTTTACTATGTATTTTCTGAAGAATATGAAGTCTGAAATTCAAATGCCTGTCAATTTTACTTCTGACGGAACAAAAACAATTTTCAGCAGAGGCCCAGGGAGAAATACTGTAGACATATGTCTTTGTAAAATGGCAGGACACCAGAGCAAATCCACACAAACACAGGGATAAGATGCAGACTCCACACAGAAGGCACCCCAGCCAAGAATCAAACCAGAAAACCTATAGCTGTGAGGCAACAATACTGCCACTGCACCATCAAATATGTAAGGAACTAAACATTCAGAAACCTGAAGTCTGAAATTCAAATGCCTGTCAATTTTATTTAACATTTGTTAATCAGGACAGTCTGACTTGGAACAAAAAAAAACAATTCTCAGCAGAGGCCCAGGAAGAAATAATGCAGACATGTCTTTGTAACATGGGAGGACACAAAAGCAAACCCACACAAACACAGGGAGAAGATACAGACCCCCCCCACAAAGAAGGCACCCCAGCCAAGAAGCAAACCTGAGAACCTGCAGCTGTGAGGCAACAATGCTACCACTGCACCATCAAATATCAAGCATTGCAACATTTATAAACCACAGATATTATGAGGAACAGATCAGATCAAATATGAGGCAAAAATCTGCAATTTTTTTACAAATGGTGGTGGGTAGGGAATTCAGGTCTTTAACACCTGCATACAAGGTACAGGGTTCAAGCCTGAGGTATTCCCTACCACACCACCATGAGCCTAACCACCAGTATATTGCACCAGGGGCATTTTCACACACACACACACACACTGTACACTTACCTGGTCCTGTAGTAAATCCCTGTCTGCAAAACCACCATTAGATCCACACACAGTCCCTGTAGTACGTCCAGGTCACAACCCCCGACGAGTACAGCTGAAAAACCCACGCAAATCCTGACCTTGCCCGTCGCGAGATCTTCCCCTGCAGCAATCCAATCCAGAGATCCTTCTCCTGACTGCCGACCTTGCAGTCCGACCCCGACGTGTTTCCCCAGACCCGAGATCCTTCTCCTGACTGCCGACCTTGCAGTCCGACCCCGACGCGTTTCCCCAGCGAGTTCCCAGGCAGTCTATGCAGTTTAAAACTGCATAGACTTGTGGGAGCGCTCCTGTTCACATGTCTCAATCAGGACTGCTGCTGAGACAATCTGCGCATGCTCCATGCTCCAGACTGTCTCAGCAGCAGTCTGGACTAGTGCGCATGCGCGAAGTCCGCGAAATTTAAATTTTTTTTTTCTTATTTTTTTCTTTTTATTTCTTTTTATTTGTTAGTTTGAAGTTGAGGGGGCTGCAGTCCGGCAGTCCAATAGCACGGGCCGCCCCTGAATTATTGAATCCCCAAATGATGTTAGTATACTTCAGAGGGGTCTTACACAGACCAGTGACTGGTGTCTTAGTCACGGTCTCAAACTAAATGCAAAATAATACATCACCATTCCCTTCAGTAAAAACAATATCCCTTCCCACTATCAAATTAACAATATCCTATGCACCTATGAAGTGGTAATGGATCTGGGATCATAAGTAAACTGCAACCTTAACTTTGACCATCCTAAGAAGCAAGTAGATCAGAAAGAGAGCTGTAAGCAAACGGTTTATGTTGATGGTGTCTCTGTGATTGATGAAACAATTAATACAGTGAACTACCAGCCAAATTGGTAGTCTGGCAGCAAAGAGTGAAATATTTTGTACTGTTTGGATTAATGGGAAACAGAGTTTAAAGTACATACTGGATCCAAGTGCAATGTTATATCAGCACAAATGTTTGCTAAAGTAAATGTGTGTTGAGGGATGTGTCTACTGTAGTAAGGAAGGTCTTCTACCTAGCACACCTAATTAGCAAAGTGCCTGCAGCAACTGGAAAGACCTCAGAGGTTTCTAACTAAGAAGATTAAGGGACTCGGGTACTTGCCCTATACAGACCAACTAAAGTCCCTGTCACTATTCTCAGTATTGTATAGACTTCTTAGGGGAGACTTATGCCTGACTTAGAGAGCAATCTCTGACCCAAGCCTAATGAATTTGCTGCACATCCACAAATCAAACAGGACTAGCGCTACCTGTTCCAGTGGCCTAAATATGGCCTGTGACTTGAATAGGGTGAGCTGGTGGGACAGATTTGTCTCGCAATGACTTCCCCATCTTTGGAATTGGCTGCCGATTCATGTGAAGCAGAGTACCTCTACGACACTGTTCAAAAGGAACCTGGATGAGTGGATGGGGCACCGTAAATTCACACTGGGGATAGTGTCCGCAGTCCTCCTGGACATGGACAGTCATTACTAAATACAATCCTGGGTACTGACTAGATTTTCTATGGTATTACATTTGGGATGAAATGGCTAGGCTTGAAATGACCTCCGGGTCGATATCCTAGTAACTTCCTATGATCCTACAATCCTATGTACTATTAGCACAAGTGTTCCTAAAATAGTGCACAGTTATATTTTGCCTTTAAGTAAAGTTTAATTATAATCTTAACTTATACAGGATGTTGCTTTTCTCCCTGGAACTCCATCAGAAGGGGTAGATTTCTGCCCAGTGGACTATTCCAGTTAACAAATACAATAAATAAATAAATAAATAAGTAAGTAGGGATTATTCTGTATCATTTTTTATTCCTGTTTTCAATTTTCAGTTTGATTAACAGCAGATAATGTTGCCCATTGCATTTCTACTACTCTGTGTAGACCGTTTTTACACCGTTAAGATTCAAAACTATAAGTTTATAGTTTACTCTGCATCCCTAGGATTTGTGTGTTGCCATTTTTTGGAGTTGTATTTGTGTTCCTTTTTTATTTATTGCACATTTCAGGCTTGCAGCACATGCCTGTTAAGTGTGTTTTTCTTTTCAGCTTTCTACTATGTGAGCTGAGCAGGAGTAAATGTTAGTACTGACTCATACTGGAAGGTACCACTTAAAATAGGAGCTGTATAAAACTAAAATACAACATCAAAACCAAAAACTAGGTTAGAAACTCTCATACGATTATAACATTATGTAACATGAGTAATAGTTTGGTCTTCCTTGAAAACTATCAGATATCACACATTATGGTAGGAGATCAAAACCACAAGGAATTTCATGCTATGAGCCAGCTTGGTATGTTACGTGGAGCAGGAACTGCAGGGCACTGATGATACTTTTAAATGTAAAGAAGTATTATGTATAGCATTCATCAGGTTACATCGGCTCATACAATATTTGCCTGATACTGCCTTTCCTGCAATGAACATTTTGTGTAACCTTGGAAATTTCATATACCCACTGTAATTTCCTATTACCTAGCAAAAGTTAACAGGCACAGAGGTTGAAAAAATATTAGCACACAGCCAAATATCACAAAACAGCACCATTTTCTTGTTAAGGAATGTAAAGAAATTTCATTTGTGTGAGAATTCACCAAAACATCAAATGTTCAAGCAGACTTACTGTTGTAGTACTATTCATTACATACAGGAACCAGACACAGGTTGAGATTTGCTTGACTGGCCCAACTCTCAGAGATCTGTTTATGCAAGGGTTTAGACTGACTTCCCTTCCCTGCTAGGATGCATGCCTCTGTACTGGGTAAAAGGGGGTACCAAATGTGCCATCTTCTCTTCTATTTGCTAGTAAACTTCACAGATGTTGAGGGGAATCTGGGTAGACACTAGTACTACAACAGTGACCATACTCAATCATCTACTGTTATGGTGGGTCCTCACACAGCTGAGCTATGTTCTTTGTAAAGATCACTTTTACAATATTATTCATTACACAAGAAAAACAGACTTCCATAGTACATTCCCCAGAATCCAGAAGGGGCAAACCTTGAGGTCACTTCAGGTATCTTATTACAAAATATCCTGGAAAAATGCTACATCAAACCTTACCTTGCCCCTGGACTGACATTTAACAGGTGAGACTCTTCTAAACTACTGCCATCTTAACACATCACATTTTTCCTGCACTACAAAATGTAATCCCCTACTATACATTTCTAAGGTAAAACATCTTAGTTAATATTATAATTTAGCAGCACTGACTGATCATCACTTACTAACCAGAACGAATGCAACAGCCCTTCAATACTTCCTAAATGTAGTAATGCATTTACAGAATATTTATTTCCAACCTGTACAGAAAGAACCAAACAGCTTAAACTGAAAAGAAAGAACAGATGTGCTAATTGGCAACAGTACAACTGGCAGAGAGCTCTGAATCACCTGGCAAACCTGCTAAAAATTTACACACAACTGCAAAAATTAGAAAAAACACCAAAAATTTGATTACCTAAATTAGATTAAGTTCTCTTAACAATCCTAGACTCCTACACAAAGAAAGTAAACCAAGACACAGCAACAATATCACAATCTTAAACAATAATGACTCCCTAACTTGTCCACTTGATATACCAGGCTTATTTGCTGTGTCATTTTGAAAACATGGTAGTTTCATTTCAGTCAGTCCCAACAAAGATGCCAAACCCCTCCCACTCTTAAATCTTAAACCCAGTACCTCAGTTCCAGTTCACACAGTAAACATATAACAAATCAGTAAGTCATCCAAATCCATCCATGCATGTAACTGCCAGGCTTAAAGAGCCTGTATCAAAATTTAGATATGCTTAACCTTTATCAGCCTAAATAAGACTCTTTTAACAGCTGAAACTGAAGCATCAAACATTTCAGAAAGTAGATTTTTTTAAACAAGTTTCTGGAGGATTTCCTATTTACCATCTATCTCTTAATAAACTATCTCTGACGTTACTGCATCTTAGAGAAAAAAGCAGGCCTGATATGTCATTTTTGCTGTTTCAGGACTTGCAGTTTTGACCTATGAAATGAAAATGTGCTTCTTCTTCATCCCTTTACAATGTATCATCAACATTCTGGACATCTGCAATGGTTACACATCTACCTAAAGCAACCAATCAAAATGGGTCATCTAACAGCTGAGCTAATCCAATCATATCAGATCACTTTAAATCGATGTCGGTTCTCTCCAAAATCCTCAGAAAGTTGATCTTTAAACCAAGGCACCTGTTAGTACAACATAATCTGCTCTTAACTAATCAATATAAAGGCCATAGCTTGTTGACTACTCATAGATCATTCTCCAATAATATTTACAGGTATCTGGTTAATGATAAACTAGCAGGAGATACCTTTAAATATCTTACCAAAGCTTTTGACAGTGTTCTATGCAGAGCATCCCTTCAAACATCACCACATTTTAACTTATATCATAAACTCATAAATCCATAGGTAAGTACTAGGCTAGCTGCCTTTGCAGGCCATTTTAAACCAAACCAGTTTCCCTGTCTGTGCTCAAATTAACATATCCTATTTGGTTAGAGCCTGGCTTTACCCATCCCATGCTCAATAATTATATATTACCCTAATAACTGGGGTTGTACCATAAATAATTTGAAGGAAATCATACATGGGATAAAACATTTAGGAGCTGCCCATTAGTAGTGCACGTGGCAGTCTTGTGGTACATTGTCTATTTCCCATGCATAGATCCACGCTGTGCTTGAATATGAACAGGGATGAACTTTGTTTTATATGGATAGGAAGTTATACCCACCAGAAGAGGTTCCAAAAATATTAAAAAGAGTGTGATAAAGACAGCCTATTTTATATATTGTATTTTAAGGCATAGGACACTTTTTAAGTCAGGACCTAGTAATATCAAAATGGGGTGCAGCAGTTAATTCGAAGTAAGCCAAAACTGAACTCTAAGTTAAAACACCACAGCATTAAGTTTACTTAGTTTTTTTAAGTGTAGCAGAAATGACACTGGCCGCATTGACCGAAGACCACCCTTTAATTAATCAGAAGGAATTACTTTATGTGGGAGCACCTGAACACCTGTATATGGCTTCTGCTGCAAACAAGTGCTTCATTTCTTTTATGGAACCTGATAGGATGACTATTAGTTTAGTCATTTGGAAAAGAACTATACAGTTCAGTCTCCTGAGCAAAAACAGGTCTGGATGAGCATAGCAATGTGTACTGAGAGACGGTTCTGTTTTCAAGCAAAACACAAAATTCAAAAAAATCCTTTTTTGTAGGGGGAAAATACCCCCTTCCCCAGCCCCTGATGTGGGAGGTCTGACCCTCCCTCCACCTGCTACTTACATGTACACCAATTCCGAGATCATACAACAGTGGAGGAAAAAGGAAAATCGCCTAAACCATACTGTGCAATGTCAAATCCCATAATATTAATTCCTGATGCATCGTGAATCAGCCAAATCAGCCAGCTGACTCACCTTTTGACCTACAAGTATGTTGCTTGTTAAGCTGTTCAGTCTTTTTTTTTTTTGCATTTCAGTTAACATAATTTTAGGTTTCTCAGGATTTATTTTCGACATCAGTTCTATTTTTTCCTTTGTTCTTCTCCAACTTCTTTCGTTCACTATGTCTACATGAACCACTTTAGTCTCTCTCAGGCTCGACCACATCTTGGACTAGTGAGGAGATAAAGGACAATAATGCCTAACACCGACTGTGGCAGCATTTGTGGGCTCTGCAATCCAGGGAGTGTTTCCTAATCTATAAAACCCACTGTGGCAGCATTTGTTGGTTCTGCAGTCCAGGGAGTGTTCCCTAATCTAGAACACCAACTTTGGCAGCATTTGTTGCCTGTGGAATAGAGGGAGTATCTCCTAATCCGTAACACCCATCTGGCAGCATTTGTTGGCTCTGCAATCCAGGGAGTGTTCCTTAATCAATAACACTCATTGTGGCAGCATTTGTGGGCTCCGCAATCCAGAGGGTGTTCCCTAATCCATAACACCCATTCTGGCAGCATTTGTCGGCTCTGCAATCCAGGGGGTGTTCCCTAATCCACAACACCCATTGTGGCAGCATTTGTCAGCTCCACAATCCAGGGGGTGTTCCTTAATCCCTAACACCCACTGTGGCAGTATTTGTGGACTCTGCCATTGCTGCTTTTCGGAGGTGCATGCATGCATGCCTCTGTGCATAAGTAACCCCCTGACCAATGTCAATGAACCCAAAGGTCTTGTGGGTTCATTGACTAGTTAGGTAAGAGCATTATCGTTAAAGAAATCAACTGCCATCTCTTTTACTTAGGTTTTAAGTGGATGTTAGGATCACCAGTTAGAAAATAATTTGGCGTTAGAAGACATGGCATAACTGATGAGTCTAATATAGTGATGTAGGAGGTGGCAGATAAATTAAGTCAACTCTAATTCTGAATGAAAACATTCACATTCCAGAAAACAATCATGCCAATTACAGTTATTTTGATCACAAGCAATAGTACAGCCCAAGGTCTTCTCCCAGGACTTAATCTGTAGAACTCAATGTATTTGTGAAATGCTACCTGAAGAAATGATATCTGTTTTAGCCAGGATTCATCAATGGCCAAAACATTAGATTCATTGACCTTAATCCAAGCCTCTAGTCTGGGGAATTGCTTCTGCTGTCTGTACTTACATTGTTGCCAGAAGTTTCTTTCTGTTTTATTCTTTTCCTTCCAGTTACAGGGGATACAATATCCAGGCTACATGATGCAGACAGCGTGGGATAGAGTAACATCAAAACACATAATATCCTTGCTACAGATGAAGACGTTGTGTAAAAATTCCCTTGCTAATCGATTGAAAATAAGGTGACATTCCTTAGATATTTATTTTTCATTTATAATATATGCCGCAGAGGTGGACAATTGTTTTGCCTAGAGTTTATTCTCATGTCCCAGTAATAACAGCATTTTAGTAAGTATTTAGCAAAGGGAAGTGACACTTCAGATCTTCTATAAAAAAAATTTGCGTAGAGAAGGTAGAAATCAGCCCACTAACTACTTGAGTCAGAAGCTGTCTATAGCCTGTTAGTAGCCTGTCTGTTTATACTAGCAGGTTTGTGTGCTCACTGCTTCCTGTTATTCTGCAAATAGGTTCTCTAATCAATCTCATATAGCTTGTTGGCAGCTAAAACAAGGTTTAAGGTAAAAGTAAAAGAAAACCATTACTTACATTTAACTATATATACAATTCTGTTTATGTTTCTATACTTGAACTAGTTTTCCATGATTTGTTTATTTATTTTACCATATGCGTACTTTGTCACTGCCAGGTGAATAAAATATGAACAGATAACTGAGCATAACATACTGCTCCTAATACACACCTGATTAGATGTGGGCTGCATCACACTATAGGATGCATGCCATTTAGCATGGAGCAAGAGTGCAACATTTGCCTGTTAGCCCCAGCTTACATGTAGTATTGAACAAACTATGCAATCTTTCAAACAAATGCATTCTGGCTATTTGTTGTAATAAGATCATCGGATGGCTTAATATGGACCCATGTGGTTCAGCTGACCATATCTGAAGAGATGAATACATACAAAAAACAGTAACACATCAACTGGAACTATGTTTGGATATATGGCAAAATGTTAAATACATTTGTAAGCAACCTCACATATATCTTTAAACTGTATTGTTGGCACACCACTGTCATTTCTTCTTCCGGAGATCAAATCCTGGTCCAGGTCATAGTATTTATATTTGTATATTATTAATGTTATCATAATTATAAATAAGAAGCATTTCATCTCATAGGTAGTTCAGGAATTAATATGTCACTATATAGTTTAAGTTACAATGATGGTGCTAATGCTTGGTTCACCATACAGCATGTGTGCGTAGTATAACTGCCTGTTGAGGTGGTTTTGGCTTCTCTAGGGAATGCTACATTGCATTCTACAGTGGTGATAAGGAGTTTTCAATTATCAGCTTTAATAAAATGAAACCACATTTGTTGTGCTGTGACCTACTGTAAACCCCTATTGTCTGCTCTTCCTACTCACTGACTAAAGATGCTTCAGATTTTACATGTATTGAATGAAAAACACTCTACACATAGAAAAATATTTACTGCATACAAAATGCAAATTATAACTGCTTTAACAAAAAAATGTATTACTGTTTCCTATTTGATACTTGGTCTAATGACTCTCATGCTAAGCTACCTCTGACTTAATTTTCTGGTTATATTTAAAAACATTTCCAGATCTTTAAACAAAGTCTTACAATCATACTTAAATCTGTTCCCTTCTGTTCTAAGTCTTCACAACTATGTTTATTTAGCTTGATCTGCTCTTCACTTTCCCATCCACCACACACAGTCAGCACTTTCATATCTCCTTGACTTTTAACCACTACACACAAACCATCCACATATGTCACAATGTTTGGAACCTTTCCTGTCACAGCTGCAAACACCTCAGCCACATTCTCTGCTAATGGCCTTAATAAGTACATCCAATAATGTTGTTTACAAAAGTAGACTCAAAGAACACCCCTGACAAATACATGTCTTTACATAAATGAATCCATCAAGCATACTGCTAACCAAACTGCAATCTTATCCCACCATATATCCAGCTTTGACAACGTGCAAACCTCTGATGCTGGATGGAGGGTGTGGAAAGCATGTACAGAATGCAGCCTTTGTTCTCAATCCTTGGTGGAGATGGGGAGAAATCTATGGAACTGATTGCTTTGAAGGGGGTAGGTCTGACTGAAGCAACATCAGTTGTATTAGTAGGAGACACACCCTTGCAGGCACCCACTGCTAACCACCTCTTGGGCTCACACAGGGAAAATACTAAGGCCAACAAAAAAGAAGATCATCTGATTGCCTGTGGATGATAGCACCAATCCCATCACTCACCCCTAGATGAATGAAGAGGGTGCATAACTACCTCCTCTGAGGAAAAAATAGGCCAACAGAATATATAGGAGAGAAACTTAATGTTGGGGGTTTAGGAAAAAAAATGAAACAAGAAAAATATTCTGTATATAATAATAATAACTATTTCTCTTATTAGCGTTGTGTTTTGTTAGCATAAGTGACTCTTAATATTAACACTGTCAAAAGTTACAGTTTTTAAAATCCTAAAGACGTGCACTTTCCAATCACTGGGGATTTTATGCGGAGCATCCCTGGATGTTCTTGTAATAAAAATAATATGCAAGTCATAACATGCACAGTCACTGATATCTTTAATAATGATCTTTCACTAATTGTAGTACAATGCTTGTAGAGAGCTCTGTCACAATAACAGAAGTCAGGTAATGTTCACAGGTTTATAGGTAGGTATTAGGCTATCTGCCCAAAGGCATTTATAAGCCTTGCCGGAATGTGTTGGCTTTCACCGCCCCCTTAAAATAGTTCCATGTGCCTCTGTCCAGCACAGCCACTGAAGTGATCCCCGGGGTAAACTTCCTGTTTCCCTTCCACTCATCAAGGTTTCTCTTGAAGAGTGTTAGTGAGGAGCTCTGCCTAATGTAGATTAGAATCTTGTTCCAGAGCATGTGAAGTCTCTGGGACAGGAATCTATCCCTCCTGCACATCCTATTTATTGTTGTGGTGAGGTTTAGATCCCTAGATCATGTGGCTCAAGGGGATATGGTTTTCCTTAGGTGAAGTATGTCCATCAATTCTGGGTTGGACATGGCCTTGTATGTCAGGCAGCTATTACCTCTGAGTAGGCGGTATGCAACTGAGTACAGCTGGAGTTTCTTCAGTTGAGCTGCATAGGGCATCTGTTTGAGGCCAGTGATCCTCTTGGTGAGGTACTTCTGTGGTCTTTCCAGCTGTTGCAGGTGTCTTGTAAGGTACATCCCAAATGGGGTGTTGTACTCTATGATGGGTCTGATGAGTGATGCATAGAGGGGCACAATGACCTCCTTTGATCTGGATGCAAACCCTTTTGTGATTAGGTGGGCCGCATAGAAGGATTTTCTAACCACTTTGGCAATGTGATTATCAAAGGAAAGATTACTATCTAATTGGGTCCCCAGATCCCTTATTTTGTCTTCCGTATTTAGAGAGCTACCACCTATGTGGTAATTTGTGGGTACTTTGTTTTTTCCAAAAGGGATGACTATGCACTTTTTGGCATTTAGCTTGAGGCCATGGTTTTGACACCAGGTATCTGTCTCAGTGAGACCCTTTTGGAGGCTGTCTGTGTCAGCCGGAGAGTCAATTATAGCCCCCAGTTTGCAGTCATCTGCGAACTTGGTCAGCCATAGTCCTCCTGTGCTTGCCTGTACCTCTGAGAAGTATATGCTCAACAGCAGGGGTCCTGGGACTGAGCCCTGGGAAACACCACTTGTAACCGGTTTAGAGTCAAACCTAGCTCCTGCAACTCTTACCATGTGGGTTCTGTCCGTGAGCCAGTTGGCAATCCATCTCATGATGTAGGGGTTTAAGTTCAGGCTGGTGAGCTTGTCTATAATACCAGAATGGGGAAGGGTGTTGAAGGCCTTTGCTAGGTCTAGGTAGGCTGTCTGGACCACCTCTCCCTCGTCTATAGCCTTGGTAACTGTCTCAAAGAAGTCCACCAGGTTTAGGAGGCATGATCTGCCCTTAACAAAGCTGAAATGGGTAGGGTCCAGTGTTTGGAGGATCCCAATGTCTCTGTTAATGAGATCCATGATGATGCGCTCCATAGCCTTGCAGACCAAGCTAGTCAGGCTTATAGGGCAATAGTTACCGGGGGTCTATTGTAGCTCCACCTTTGTGGGGCGGAATAATCGTTGCTGTGCGCCACTCTATGGGCACGTAGCCTGCGGAGAGGCTGAGTTTGAACAGTGTGTTTAGGTGAGGGGTTAGTTCATCTTTGAGCTCATGTAGGACGCAGCCTGGGACACCGTCCAGTCCCATTGATGCTGTGTTTTTGGCTTTGGAGAGGGCTGTTTTAACCTGAGTGTCTGTGATTTCAGGAGCACTACATTCTTCTGGTATGGTTATGGGCTCTTTTGGGGGTGAGAGGGGGGTGAAGTTTGCATTGAACCTGTCTGCTAGGATGTTGGCGGTATCGGTCGGTTCAGTGTATTTTGTGCCATTCTGCACTATCTCTGAGCAGATCTGACATAGCTAAAGAGTGCCTTGTGGTTATCTTTGGAGTCCTTGGCAATTTTTCTTTCAAAGCTAGCCTTGGATGATTTTATGAGGGATTGTAGTTTCCTGCTGATACTGAACAGGGATGTCTTCCCCTCTTGGAATTTTACACTTTTCAGTACTAGTTTCCACCTTCTATTGTATAGCTTGTTTATGGCAGGGGTCCAGCAGACTTGTTTCCTTTTCTTGGAGGAGTGAGTCTTGGTTTTGCTTGGGACAGCACAATCCATGCATTCTTGTAGGTGCCCGTAGAGTGCATTAGTAAATGTTCATCGTGTTATACTGCTGCAGTCATCACACTTGGGTTATCCTGCCGTCAGGCAGTCCTGCAGTCGGCTGAATCCCAAAGTCTTGGTCCGGCGTCGGTTGTCGTTGCTTCCTCCCTGACGTCAGTGCGACAGGGGTATAAAAGAGGCAGCCAACGCCATTTTCTTCAGTCTTTCTTGCAGCGCGGTGCCCGAAGCAGAAGCAGTTCGCAAGTGCCGGTCGGCTAGCTCCTGAGATTTTCGAATCGAATTTCAGCCCGAAGTCTTCTCTAAAGCTAAGTACCCCATTGGGGAAACTTTTCTTGCCTCAGACCGATGTCAGACAAAGTTAATAATGGCATTTCTTGTGGGTAGCAAATACCTCATAAGGATTTTCATTCCTATTGTATTCCTTGCCTAGGCCCAGACCACGACGTCTCTGGTTGTTGGTTTTGTGCTAGGTTCAACAAACGTACAATCAAGTGTCGGGCAGATTTCGCCCGACATTATTTTGGCAGAAAATTTAACTATAGCATGTTGTCGGAGCAACCGACATCAGCAATGATTAAAAAACACAAGGATAAGGACAAGCAACCAAGGCCAAGACCAGATACCGAGGCCTCAGCAAGGCCTGCCGCCGGTTCTCCGGTTTTCAGCGAGGCTCCTACGCAGCCCCTGACTACCGCTGATTTAGAATTACTGACGCCCTCCCAGACCGAATCAGCTGGGCCTCAGGAGCCAGTTCCCTCTCACCCCTCGGACGCCAACCCGGACAGTGATCCGGAGATTTTGGACAGGCCTTCAGTTTCTGAAGGTGTCTTCAAACCGACAGCTATCTCTATTAAGTCTTATGCTAAACTTAAAGCCCCCTTAAAAGTTAGGAAACCGGGTCCACAGACCCCACCACAGGCCCCTATGCCTAAAAACAGATGCTTAAGATGGCTGAGGATTTAATTACCCTTATCAGGGGTTCACAACCCCCTCCTGACAAAAGGCCTAGACTGGAGGAAAATTATCCTTCCTCTGACCAAGCATCCATTTCCTCAGCTAGCTCTGAGAACCAGGATTATTCCTTCCCTCCTTATGAAGACTCAGATGCTGAAGAGTCCATTCCCTCTGTCTCCCCCCCTGAAGACTACTCTTTTGGGGAAACTTTACACACCATGAGGGAACACTTCCACTGGGAAGGCCAAGATTACTCTGACTCTAAGAAAAGACTCCATGAGTTTCTTCTTCTTCCACAGCATAGACCCCTTGCAATTCCTCCAGTTTTAGACATTTTGGATGATGTTTACACTGAATCTAGTCTAAACCCAGACTCCTTACCTCCTGCACCAGCTAAACCCGACAGATACTACCGAGTTCCTGATTCTCATAAGTTTCTATATAAAAGCCCTGTTGCAGACCCCGAAACCATTTCCCAGGGTCCCAAAGGGGTTAAGGCCTCTACTGCTAAGAATCCACTACCTTCTGAAAGAGATTCCAGAGCATTAGAAAGATGGGGGAAGAAAGTGTATACGTCTGCCACTTTGGCCATGAGGGCCTTAAACTGCCAATTCCACATGCTAAAATACCAGCAGTACTTAATTACACAGTTAAAACAGAAAATGATCCCTCAGACAAATCAACCTGATTTCAAAGAGATGCAGGATTTGCTGCATGCAGCAGAACAGGTGAGAAAGCATATCTTACAGTGTGGTTTTGATTCATTGGAAGCCTCATGTAGAGCAGCTGTCACAGAATCTGTAATATGTAGACATGCTTGACTAAAAGAGCAAGCCTTACCAGAACATGTCAAAGCAAAGTTATTGGATGCTCCATTGCAGAAAGATGTGTTATTTGGTGTCAAAGCAAAGGAAGTTTTAAAGAAAATGGAAGAAAAG
This sequence comes from Protopterus annectens, assembly GCF_019279795.1. NCBI lineage: Eukaryota > Metazoa > Chordata > Ceratodontiformes > Protopteridae > Protopterus > Protopterus annectens. Next base: position 428,779,778 of record NC_056728.1, read on the forward strand.
GCAAAATCTATGCAGACAGTTAAAGATTTTTTACAGGTACAACCTCCTCGTTTCAGCAGAAACTGGCCATCAAAAACTAGTCCTTTCCTGCATCAGACAGACCCCAAAGGGGTAGGTACAGACACCCAAGGGGCAGAGGCCAGCCACAAGGTTCTTTCAGGCCTAGACAATGGCATACAACAACTCAAAGAGGTGGAGACGAAAGATCTCAACCCTTCAGGAAACAAACGCAATGACTTCCCTCTTCGCCTGCCAAGCAAAATTGCCCTGGCAGCACCTTTGGGAGGAAGACTGGCTCTATTTCCACAAAATTGGCGCATCATAACAAAGGACAAATGGGTTCTGGATATTATTACCCGAGGCTACAGATTTCATTTTCACACTTTACCACGGATGAGAGGCATGCCAAATCTGCCTTCAAACCAATGGGCAGAGGCACAAACGCAAATTTCAGCTCTCATGGATATGAAAGCAATTCAAAAGGTACCTACAAAGGAGCAAGGTCATGGTTTTTACTCAAGACTATTTCTAGTACCAAGAAAGGACAAAGCCTGGAGACCCATTTTAGACCTCTCAATTCTAAACACATTCCTGGAGGTACCCAAATTCAAAATGCTCACATTACAGCAGCTTCTTCCCATGCTGGGCAAGGAGTCTTGGCTGGTAACATTGGACCTCAAAGAGGCATACCTGCACATCCCTATCAGACAAGATTGCAGAAGATACCTCAGATTTTTGGCAGGTACAACACATTATCAATTCTCTGCATTGCCCTTTGGCTTATCTACTGCGCCCAGAGTATTTATGAAATGCCTGGCATCAGTAATTGCATACTGCAGACAACGAGGAATACAAATTTATCCATATCTGGACGACTGCCTCATCCAAGCGGACAGCAAGGGCATTCTATTACAGCATCTGGCATTTGTAACAATGCTGCTAAGTTGCCTAGGGTACACAGTAAACAAAAAGAAGTCAAAGCTAATACCCTCACAACAGATAATATTCCTGGGTGCCAGCTTAAATACAACGGCCCAGATGGCTTATCTCACGCCAGACAAAAAAAAACAACTGACTCAATACTTCAAAAAGATGGCAACTTTTACCCAGCTCACTACAAGGAAAATCCTGCAGGCATTGGGGTTCATGGCATCCTGCATTCAACTAGTTCCACATGCAAAGCTGCATATGAGGAAATTACAATGGTACCTGAAAAGTGTATGGACTCAACACAGGCACAGCCTCGAAACAAGGATACCTCTCATTCCCTGCCTTCAAAAAGAGTTCCTATGGTGGGCTCAAGCATGTCAAATAAACAAGTGTCTTCCTTTTGTCTTACCTCCAGCAAACCAAACTATGACAACAGATTCTTCAGACTACGCCTGGGGAGCACACATGGCAGGACAGTGCATACAGGGCAAATGGTCTGCAAAACAAATGCATCTACACATCAACCAAAAGGAGATGCTAGCTGTGCAAAATGCACTGACAGCCTTCAAGGACCTCTTACATCCAGGACAACTACTAATAAGGACAGACAACACCACAGTTATGTGGTACATAAACAAACAGGGAGGAACACACTCCTACCCTTTATGCAGACAGGCAATGACCTTGTGGAACACAGCATTGACTTACCAAGTACAACTGCAAGCACAATTCCTGCCAGGAAAGGAAAACACATTGGCAGACGAATTAAGCAGAAATATGGCAGATCCTCACGAGTGAAGACTACACCCACAAGTATTTTCAATGATAACTCAAAGGTGGGGATGCCCAGATCTATTTGCCTCCCCCAATAATTGCCAACTACAGAAATTTTGCACAAGGACTTATCATTCCCTAGCCTGGAAAGTGGACGCCCTATCATTCAGTTGGACAGCATTGACAGTCTATGCCTTCCCACCACTACCTCTATTGACCAAGGTATTACTGAAAGTCAGATCAGAGAGACCACAAATGATCCTCATTGCTCCGGACTGGCCATGTCAGCACTGGTACCCATTACTAAGGAACTTGACTCACAGCCCTCCATGGATCTTACCTCAAGTCCCACTTCTGTTGACTCAGCAAAACTCTCAGATCCTTCACAGTCAGCTCAGGACTTTAAATTTAGCTGCATGGAGAATATCTTGAATTATCAATCAACACTTCTCTCAAAGGACGTCCTGAATGTCATTTTGGAGGCTAGGAGGCCCAGCACCAGAAAAACTTACTCAGACAAATGGAAAAGATTTTGTGCATGGAACCAGGCTAAAGGCCAAAATCCTTGGATATCAAACATTCCTCAAATACTACAATACTTAACTGAGATGCTACACAAAGGCCTTTCTTTCTCATCCATTAAGATCCATGCGTCAGCCATTTCAGCTCAATATAATACGGATCCTCCCATTTTCTCACACCCTTTACTAAGGCAGTTTCTCAGAGGGGCTAAAAATATAAGACCCCCCAGAAAACCCCCAATGCCAGGTTGGGACCTCAACTTCGTTTTAGAAAAATTAACACTGCCTCCTTTCGAACCAGCCTTCTCAGCAGAACTACAATACTTGTCATGGAAAACAGCTCTGTTGCTGGCTATCACCTCAGCATGCAGGGTCTCAGAACTACAGGCACTTATGGCAGTGGAACCTTTCATCATTTTCCATCAGGACAGAGTCTCTTTATGAACTAACCCTACCTTTATGCCAAAGGTAGTATCCAGTGTGGCTTTGAATCAGACCATTCATTTACCCACCTTTTATCCAAATCCCCAGAATAAAGGAGAAAGACTCCTTCACTCCTTGGACATTCACAGACAGCTATGTTACTATTTGGATAAGACAAAGACCTTCAGAAAAACTGACCAACTCTTTGTATCCTATGCTGCAGGTTCACAAGGAAAGGCTATTTCAAAACAGACCATCTTCAAATGGATAGCACATTGTATCCGCTTTTGCTACTCGCACCATGGGAAAGCAGTGCCTGTTAATATTTGGTCCCATTCTACCAGGGCTACAGCAACCTCAGTAGCCTTTCTCAGGGGGGTTCCAACCAAGGACATTCTGGAGGCAGCTACTTGGAGTTCAGTGCACAACTTTACCAAGCACTACCATCTTCCATTATACTCAAAAACCAGAGCTGGTTTTGCCACTGCAGTTCTGCAGGGCATCCTAGCTTCACCTAACCCAGTTTAGTACCAGCCACCCATCCATAGCTTTGGGATTCAACCCAAGTGTGATGACTGCAGCAGTATAACACAATGAACATAGTACAGTTTTGTACCTACCATAAATGTAGATGTTCGAGTGTATATACTGCTGCAGTCCAGGTTACCCTCCCACCATCCCCTCTACATACCAGGGGGTTAGTTATAACTCCATGTACATCAATCAATTGGATGCATGTCTATATGGTGTATTTGCTAACAGCTAATACTATTTTTTATCTACTAAGGTATTTTTGCATAGTTATTTGTATTGCCTTCCTAGTTGGGGGCACCTGACATCTGGGGCAAGAAAAACTGAAGAAAATGGCGTCGGCTGCCTCTTTTATACACCTGTCGCACTGATGTCAGGGAGGAAGTGACGACAACCGACGCCGGACCAAGACTTTGGGATTCGGCCGACTGCGGGACCGCCTGATGGCAGGATAACCCAAGTGTGATGACTGCAGCAGTATATACACTCAAACATCTACATTTATGGTAGGTACAAAACTGTACTATTTTGCAGCTTGGGCAGCGTTATCCTTTAGCATGGGGGATTTGAAACGTTCCACCTCGGTCTTAAGTAACGTGAGGTTTGCTTTTGAAAAGTTTTTCACGGTGGTTTCATTGACCGGGGGTGGGGGTGAAAAGTGGATATCCAGAGTGATAAGTTTATTGTCAGATCTAATCAATAAAGGGTTGACCTCCGGTGTGGAAAACCGGTCGCCCATGTTGGTGATGACCAGGTCCAATATGTTGTCACCTCTGGTGGGGGTGTCGACCAGATGATCCAGGGTGTTTGAGTTTATAAATTCTAGAAAATGTTGGGCAAGGGAGTTAGTACTTTAGTGGTTCTCCCATTTAATGTTTGGGTAATTGAAATCACCCAATATCAGGGTGTTTGGTAGGACCTTTATGTTTCCCAGTGTTTCCAGAAATGCGGAATGGGGGTCCTGGGACATGATGGGTGATCTGTAGCAAACTACAATTTGAATTGCAGTTCTGCCCATTGTTAGTTGCACATGGATGATCTCTGAAGCATCGTGCTGTGCCACTAAGGTGTGGGTATCCTTGATAAATATGGATACGCCCCCACCTTTTGTATTTCGGTCTGGGTTTTGTGGCCAAAATGCATGGTATGAGTTGTAGCCTGGTAGTGCTGGGGTGCTCTCTGGAGCCTTAAACCAGGTTTCTGTTACTGCACATATATCGATTTTCTCCATATTGAGGAGTGCCTTGAGTGCATGCATTTTGAGGTTTAGACTTCTGGCACTGAGTAGCATTACCCTCAGTTTTTTGTTACTTGTGCTATTTACGGTGGTGGGTTTGTCTTTTGAGCCTTTCCTAAAAAAGGCACTATAGGAGTGGCAAGAGCCTTGGCCAGTATTCGAAAGCCTAAGGATGACAGGTGCAAACCATCTCTAGTGAAGCAGTGTGGCTTGTCGAGCATGTCATCCCAGGCTGACAGACCCTGGATCCCCTTTGAATGACACCAGAAGCTTAGCCAATTGTTGAAATTAATAATTTTTTCTTTATATCATGGTATCATTCTTGGTGAGGGCAGGATGCTACTCAGGGTCAGGGTCATACCGGCCTGGGCTACGTGATCAGAGAGCTCTTCCATGTCTCTTTTCATGAAGTCCAGGGAGGTACGGCTCAAGTCACTCACACCAACATGGACAATGACAGAGTCCTATTTGTACTTGTTCTGAAGTGACCTGAGTGCTTGTGTTATGTGGCAGATCCTGGCATCTGACAGGCAGCTAACAGTAACCTTCTTCTTGTTCAGCCTAGTGAGTGGGAACTCAGTGTGCATGACTATAGAGTCACCTATTACTACTGTGTTGGGTATGTTATTTTGCCTTAAGGGCTGTGATTGCGTAGCACACTGGTTTAGGGTTGTCTGTGTACATGAGGCAGTTGTAACATTGCCTCAAAATGCCCAGATTCACCAGTTGGACCGGAGAGTACACCTGAAACTGCCCTTTGGACATGCCTGGATAGGTACAGTGAGCTGTTTTACTGATTGGCTGGTAAGGTCGAATAGAGAGTCTTGTCCTTCTGTACAGTACAGGGGGGTCTAGTGCTAAGGTTTATTAGTGCTTGCAATGAGTTTTGAGCAAGTGCCGGGCTGAGAAGTGAATGATTTGAGTGCTTAAGTTGAAAGTTTGTCTAGTTCCAAAGGAAAAATTGAAGAGTGGACCTTGTGGAGCCGGGAATAGTTATACCCTAGATAACCGGCGCTGCCTGGCGCAAAACCTTGCAAATGCAGGTTTTATAGCAGGGAAATGAAAGAGATAGAAATTAGCCCAAAATGGCCAATAAACTACTAATTTCTGGGCTGAAACCACTCCTCCAGGGACAGATAGGCTGCTCAAAGCTCCCCTCTCTCACAGTTGAACAGAGAAACTTCTTTCTATCCAAGTAAAGTATGGACAAACACAGAAACTTGTAACATGGCCCTGAATTCAGCACTAACCTAAAAACTGGACTATACTAGCTTAGAAAGGTGGGAAAACAAGTATATATATATATATATTTTTTTTTTCAGAAAATAAAGCAGATACAATCAAAAAAACACTTTAAATGCACAAAAATGGCTATCACACTTGAGTGTGTAGCCTACAACAGTTAAACAGGTAATTTAAACACAAAAACAACTTTGTTAAAGTGCAGGCAGCAAAATAAGTACAATATGTAGCTGAAACAAGCTTCTTAAATCACAGAAACTCTAAAAAGTCAGTGTTTTAGGCGGAATTGGCTAAAGGCTGAGTAGCTAACAGGGTAAGATGATTTCAAAAATTTTTCTCTGCCCTGTAAACACAGAGTAGCCATTTCAGAGAAATAAATTACTCACTTCCAATATGACAAAGAAATTGTTATTACCATAATAAATCAAATGGATTCTTGGTATTCTATGGTTGGTGTGATGCAGGAATATATTATTTGCTATGCAAGAACACAGTTATTACAGTAAAATAGAAGCTATTTGTTATGGATCCTGCAATATCCGCACTTGTACAAGTTCCAGAAAATACCTCTCAATCTCTTAGAGCAAGAAATCTGGACAAAACCAACAACAATAAGAGGACAAAGGCCAAAAATAGTGACACATTTTATATACTGCTCTTACAAACTTAGAAAATTGATAGAATAAGAGGTTTTGCATTAGCTTCATTTTCTGAAGGGTATGAAGTTTGAAAATCAGATGTTGGTCATTATTTTCTGAGTTTAACCCGCAAAGATTTGCCAAAGATTTGTCAGAAATGGACAAAAAAAATGAGACACAAATCTGTACATTCTGCAAAAGTCTGTACAGTTGAGAGGTTTGTATTCAGAAACTGTAACTATACGAGGGTTACAACTGTTTTATTCCAGCCTACAGGAGCGTGTTTACAGTGCTTCACATATTTAAGATAGAAGGTTCCAGTTCTACAAAGGCAGGTTCTGGAGAGGTAATACTGGTTCTCAGCAAATACTTAACATGAAACAGAAAAGGCATGGGGAAAGGAAAGAACAAAGTCTTAATGGAGGTCTGCAATGTCCTGTATTGCAGTTTGCTACATTCCTTGCATCTAAATACTTGCAACATTCGATCTTGCTATATAAATATATTACATTACTTGAGTGGTCTTTTGACTTAGAAGATATTCTCACTTCAGAGTAGACAATATATAGTAAATTTAGCTCAAAATCCGTTTCTAGTACACTTTTGTTTAGAACATTGTCTACAGGTAAATGCAAAATACCACCAAGACCTTGAAGATTTTTGTCTTTCTGGCTTAGTGAGTCAGTCATGGATGGAATATCTCTGTAATCACAGATTCACTTATTATAGTGTTACTTCACTCTTCCAAGAAACTAATGTGTTTTCATTTCTTTTCCAAAGTATGAGCTACTTGATTTGTTCCACTTCTGTGATTATCCTGTTCAACCATCTATTGTACAACATTTTAAGTATGATGCTGTATTCACAATTCACATTATTCTTCCAAGTGTTCATTTTCTATTAACCAACTTTTACCAAGTCGCTTACCTCATGCCTTGTCGTTGTGATATCATGATAATTCTGTTGCAGGACATGTAATCTCACTACCTTTTCCTATGAAATCATAATGAATCAAGCCACAGATGGTTTCAGTTTTCCTGCTCATTAACATCTTGGCTGGAGGCAGTCCAGTAGCTAACTGTGATATAATTCAGTAACTAATTAAACAAAGCTGTAGCTATTCTTGTTGCAAGGGAACTGTTAATCACCTTTTCACACATTTTAAATGTTTGTACTGCTTGTTCTACTAATTTGCTTAATAAAATAAAATTAATGAGTGTAAAAGGAATGTGTGTAACTGCAGCTTCCTTTATAACTTGATTTTCCCTGTCTATAAATTATGAGGTAGTGTCTGGTCTAATTATTTCTGGCATTCTTTAAAAAACTGGTACATTTTCTTAGCTTTTTATTAGCTACAGCTGAAATCACCATTCTAGTAGTACATATTTTCATACACACGTAACATTCATGAAGACTATAATCCTGGCCCAGAAATGAATGGATATCATCAGTGATTTCTTGTGATATTTTCAAAGATGCAGTGGATCAGTGGCAAGGTACTTCCTGTGTTCCTGCCTTGCAGTACAACTAGTTGTTAACTTCACAGTGTCACAATATGACTTCTTGGAAACACTTTCATGTCAGTAATATCTGAATGACACTCAAGTAAATAAAACAACACCATTATTTGCCTTGTTTTGTATAAGTTACAACCATCTTGTACAATGAGTTCATATTTTCCTGGAAACTGGAAAAGGATACAGTCACATTCTCTATACTATGGAAAATGTATCTTATTGCATACTAGAAGTTTGGATGCTAATCAATCTTTTCTTTATCATGACAATCGTCACTTCTATCACTGGAACATTATTAAATCCAGACCTCTCAACTGTCCCTAATTTTCAGGAACATCACTGATTTTGACTCAAATTTTAGCTGTATCCCTCTTAATACCTCTTAAAACTGGTGACTTTTGGTGAAAAGACAGTGAATTACAGTTAATAAATAATGGCAAATATTAAAGTTATATACTTATTTTACTTCAGAAAATGTATATGAATTCATATTCTGTTATTCTTTCAATGTCTTAAGCTAATAGTACCAATATTTTAAACCTGTCTCTGATTGTCCCTGGTTATTTCTGGATTTGTCCCTGACTGGTTGAGAGTTATGCTGGTATCATTTTTTCTTCAGAAGGAACAGCATTATTACCTCAAAAGAGTGGTTATCTCCCTAACCCATTTGAATTACCATGATTTCTGCCTGGAATGTAATGTATTTCATGTTTACATGCCCTCAGCAGTTGTGCACCATCTCTAAATTCTTGGAGATGACATTCATGACTCACCCGCACAGTATTCATTTCACTAATAAATGAACAGGGAGTTGGGGGTTGGCTTAATGGTTAAGGTGTTTACCCTATAGTCACAAGGTACAGGATTTGATTCTTACTGATGGTTTAGGAAATTTGGCTAGGCTTAAAATGATCCATAAGGGCAGATAGCCTAGTAGTTACCTATGAACTTATAAACAATTACCTAAGTGACTTGTAATTTGTTTCATGAGTAAATCTGTATAAATACATTTATGAAACTTCCCCAGCCTAAAAAATTACTTTCATTTCATAAATGTAAATAATGTATTTTCCTGCAGTGTTCTAGACACAAGACTAGTAGCACTATCTGATCCACCCGGCAGTTTATATAAAATACTGCACCAAAAATAGAAGTGTCATATCACATATTAATGATTTGTTGCCATCATAATGTAAATATTTAAGAGTGCTCACTGTTACATACTTTTTATGGTCTTGGCTAATACAAGTTGCAGAAAGGCTTAGCTAGTGTCCATTTTTTTAAATTGGTCACCACCTGTTAACACAGTAAATAAATCTTCCATTTTGAGGATTAGGTAGTATTTTAAGTATGATGCTATATTCACACTATGTATGTAGTCAAAATCAATCCAGAATGAGTTATCTAATGCAATGAAATACATCTATGGTTAATAGCATAAAGCACATGTCAATTAAACAGACACACACACACACACACACACACACACACACACACAAAAAAAAAAACACAAGCTAATATAACTCAGTCCAGGGTGCTTTAACATTTTAACAATAAACACACAAAAGCTTTCACTATACATGGTTTTATCAGGTTAACATGCTAAATGAATACCGCAGACATTAGACAAAAAACTCACAACTAAAGCAATTCCATGGGGCAAAGGTATAAAGCCCTTACTGCCACCTAGGCAACCCATGTTGTTCACTTAGGAGCATGGACACTAGAGGGGCCACATGGGGGGGTGAGCAGCCATGTCAGTTCACCCATCTTGAGAGAGGGGAGGCAGCCTAGGCTTGCTGCATTATATCACCATTATGAGCCTAGAGAACATGTACTGCATAAGTGGCTGTAGAGTTAGGTCAGAGATTGTACTGCATAAGTGTCCGTACTGTTAGGTCAGAGGTTGTGCTGCATAAATGGCCATACTGTTAGATCAGAAGTTGTGCTGCATAAATGGCCGTACTGTTAGGTCAGAGGTTGTGCTGCATAAGTGGCCGTACCATTAGGTCAGAGTTGTGCTGCATAAGTGACCGTACCGTTATGTCATAGATTGCTGCATAAGTGGCCATACAGTTAGGTCAGAGGTTGTGCTGCATAAGTGGCCATACGTTAGGTCAGAAGTTGTGCTGCATAACTGGCCATACTGTTAGGTCAGAGGTTGTGCTGCATAAATGGCCATATAGTTAGGTCAGAGGTTGTACTGCATAAGTGGCCGTACTGTTAGGTCAGAAGTTGTGCGTGAGCTAGTAAGAAGATGCATCTAAAAGAGTGCTATATGGTGCTTGTGGGGTTGCCGTGGTGAAGGAGAGGATTACAACACACTCCCAGGCAGCAGGGATGATCTTGCACCAGTGTCCTCAGTCTTCTCACCAACCATAGATGTAAACTGCCTTGAGCCTGGCGAGGCTAAGGTGGGTCCAGTAGACTCACTGGATGAGGAGAACAGGTGGTGGCAGCTGACATGCTTCTCTATCTATTTCAAACAAGCGAAACATGCAGTTGTTTTCTATTTCTGTAAAATACATGTTTCCCATTACTCTCATTCTTGTTGCAAAGTCTCGCTCACCACCCCGCACATCTACCTCATATGTTTCTGCTCTGCCTCCTCTTCCTCACTTCACAGTCTCCACCATCTAAAGTAGACATTCTCTTATCAACAAAAACAATCCAGGAAGTCTAGTACTTCTCCCTTTCAAAATCCTTTTCCAATAGCCTCACCAATAACCAACATCCTTACTAATAGCTTCCTGTATAAAGCCTTTCCCCTGCTACACACTTATTCTTACTCACCACCTCTGTAATCACCTCTAATATATTACCAAATGACACAGTCATAAGCCTTCCTCATATGCACAAGAACTCTTACAGCTCTCTCTTTATAAAATGAGCAGTGTTTCCCAATGGCTTGTCAATGACTTCCTTTTCACAAGGCCATCTCTATTTAGCACCTATTTCAGACACACAGGCAGTGCTATAGTATACACTGCCATGCCTACATTGCATACAGACACCAGACTGTAAATAGCAGGGTCCTCGTTCTCTCCCTTTCTCTTGTGAAGCACCACAACTGTTGCCGCATACATAGATTCTGGTATATTCCATCCTTCCAAAATGTCATTAAAAACTTGGCCAGGGTCTCTTTAATCTGCAACTTCCATTTACTTATAAATGTCCTTGTGATACCCATTTGGACTTCCTGCCTTACCTCCTTTCATATATCTTATAATTTCCACTACTTCCTCATCCCTATTGCTTTGTTCATCATCTTTCTTCTAATATCACACATCAACTTGTCATCCCCCAAACCTGCTCTTGCTTCTTTCTAGGGGGTCTCTATACCTTTTAATAAGATTTCAGAATCTCCTCCCTTACCTCTTTGCTAACAATACATGCCCTTCCCCTTCCTTCCTCTTGTAATTTTTTTTACATACACCTTTTTTTACCTCTAGTCATTTATTTTCCATAGCAGCAGCAGCTTAATGTCTGTCTCTCTCTTATCCCACCATATTACCCCTCTATGAGACTGCTCCATTTCTAATTAATGCCTTCAGTTGCTCCAGACTCTCCTTTATGATGTCTTGTTCTTCTTCAGCATCTACTCTTCTACTTACCTGCTGGCACTCCTCCACGTCTCTCACCCATGCCTTCTTTCTCTCCCCATTGCCTTTCTATGCCACATCAATTTCCCTTCCATGTTGCATTCACTCCATCCCATTCCTTCTTCCCCACTTTAACATCAATCACCCGATTATTTTATTCACCTTTCATTACCATCCAGCTCTTGCACCAACTGATCTGAATATAAGAACAATACTCAAATTCCTGTTCCAATTAATGTAAATAGAATTTGAAGATATGGATTACTGAGCCATGACACTGTGGTAGAGAGGAATAAAGCCCTGACTACGGAACAGACTGCCTGTATTTGATTAGTGTATGGGGGCCATAGATGTGCCATAGCAGGGAAGATGGAATTTTAGTTGCTGTTGTCAGCAAACACCCTTGGAGAATGTGAGAGGAGGTATACCCTCTGCTCGGCTGACCACAACTAGGGGGAATGAGGTATTGCAGTGGTAGTAACTATTAAATGGGTGATGCATGCTACACCTAGAGCAGGAGATGACCTGGGGGGTGTCAGCAAATATCCACCCTTAGGGAGTATTCTGTACAGAATGAATGAATCCATTTATTAGCTGCCACAGCAAGGGATTTGTTTTTTGAGGGGTACAATTAACATGACTCCCACACTGGACAATTCCCTGACTCCTGACTATTGCTTTGTGGGGAATGAATGGGTCAGTTAGGCTGTATCCCAGGTCAGGAGTGAATGGGTCATAGGACTTACTGTGAGACAATGGATGAGCCAGTAGTTTGAGAAAGGTTATGTCAATGTAAAAAAAATACGGAAGACTTATTAAAAAACTGCTTAATACTGTAACTTATACCTGTCAGATCTACCTCATTATGAGGAAAGTTCCTAATTTTGAGGCTTAGATATTCAGTATTCTATGTGGTAATCATTTGAAATGTTGGTACCCACTAGAGTGAATCCTGAAACACAGAGACTGAATGGCCCAACGATCAGGCTTACACATACCAAGTTCAAGTGGCCATTTCCCAGAATATTCCCTTTTCTTGGAGGTACAGTGATCTCAGAGTTGGTATGTGAAAAGAAGTTTTAAGGAGAAAAGGGATTTCTGAAATTCTTTCTTATGCAGATTTTTTCCCACCGACTTTTTGGCACTCGGCTTTTCAAATGTCAATATTTCAACAGAGAGACATTCTATACTGTTCAACATTGAAAGGGTCTGTCACACATACATATTTAATCTGTTTTAATAAATATCCATGATAAATAATATTGCATGACATTACTTATAGGTTCATAGGTAGGTACTAGGCTATCAACCCAAGGGCCTAAGTAAGCCTAGCCAACAAGGTTCCCTGGCTTACGCCACCCAACAAAGTTATTTTCCTGTGCCCCTGTCGGGCAGAGCCACAGAAGTGATCCCCGGGGTGTATTTCCTATTTCCCATCAACTTATCAAGATTTTTCTTGAAGAGTGCTAATGAGGAACTTTGCTTGACATAGATGGGTAGCTTGTTCCAGAGTATGGGAAGTCTCTGGGACAGGAATATATCCCTCCAGCATGTCCTGTTTATTGTGGTGACAACATTTAGGTCCCTAGAGCATGTAGCTCAGAGGGATTGGGATTTCTTTAGGTGTAGTATGTCCAACAGCTCTGGGTTTGACATAGCTTTATATGTTAGACAGAGATCACCTCGGAGTAGGTGATATGCTATGGAGTAAAGCTGGAGTTTTTTGAGACGGTCAGTGTAGGGCATCTGTTTGAGGCCAGTAATCCTCTTTGTGAGGTACTTCTGTGGCCTTTCCAGCTGCTGCAGATGTCTTGTGAGGTACATTCCAAAAGGGGCGTTGTACTCTATAATGGGTCTAATGAGTGTCGAGTAGAGGGGAACAATGACCTCTTTTTTCCTAGATGAGAACCCTTTTGTGATGAGGTGTGCCACATAGAAGGATTTCCTGACTACTGTGGCAATGTGATTATCAAAGGAGAGACTACTGTCCACCTGGGTCCCCACGTCCCTTATCACACATTCAGCGTCAAGTAGACTGCTGCCTATGTGATAGTTCATGAGTAAAGAGTTTTTACCAAAGGGGATGACAATGCACTTTTTGGCTTTGAGCTTGAGGCCATGGCTCTGACACCAGGCATCTGTCTCAGTGAGGCCCTTATGTAGGATGTCCACATCATTTGGGGAATCAATTATGGCTCCTAGTTTGCAGTCATCTGTGAAATTAATTAGATAAAGGCCTTCTGTGTTAGCCTGTACTTCAGAGAAGTAGATACCAAACAGGAGAGGTCCCAGGACTGAACCCTGTGGTACTCCACTTGTCACTGGTTTGAAGTAAGATTTGAAGTCTACAACTTTTACAGTGTGTGTTCTGTCAATGAGCCAATCGGCAACCCATCTTGTGACGTAGGGATTTATACCTAGTTTAGTGAGTCTAGCTATAATTCCAGAATGGGGGATGGTGTTGAAAGCCCTGGCGAGGTCAAGATAGGCTGTGTGAACCACCTTATCCTTGTCTACAGCTTTGGTGACTGCTTCAAAGAAGTCGATCAGGTTCAGGAGGCATGATCTGCCTTTCACAAACCTGAACTTGGTAGGGTCCAGAGTTTGGAGGTTACCAATGTCTTTGTTTATTTCCATAATGATATGTTCCATGGCCTTACAGACCAGGCTCGTCAGGCTAATAGGGTGATAGTTCCCAGGATCAGTGGTGACTCCCACGTTGTGGAGTGGGATAACTGTTGCTGTGCACCATTCAGTGGGCACAAACCCTGATGTGAGACTATGACTGAACATGGTGCTTAGGTGGGGAGCCAGTTCGTTCTGAAGTTTGTGTAAAACACAGCCTGGGATGTTGTCCGGTCCCATGGATGCTGTGTTTTTGGCTTTAGAGAGTGCAGCTTTTACCTGCGTAGCTGTGAGTACATGGACTCTGCATTCTTCCTGTATAGATATGGGCCCTTTAGGGGATGAGAGGGGGGTAAAGTTAGCGCTGAATCTGTCTGCCAGGACGTTGGCAATATCAGTTGATTCTACAATTTTCATGCCATTGTGCTGTAACTCAGAGCAGATCTGGGTGTTGCCATTGAGATTCTTGACATAGCTATAGAATGCTTTGTGGTTGTCCCTAGAATGAGTGGCGATTTTGTTTTCATAGCTAGCTTTGGAGGATCTTATACGGGATATCAGCTTCTTACTGAGGCTGATCAGGGAACTCCTCCACTCATGGGATTTTACTCTCTTTTGCAAGAGTTTCTTCCTTCTGTTGTAGAGTTTGTTTATGGCAGGGGACCACCAGATTGGCTTCCTTTTTTTGCAGGACAGCATCTTGGTTCTGTTTGGGATAGCATGATCCATGCACTCCTGTAAGTGATTATAGAGTGCAACTGTGCAGGATTCAGCAGTCGTAACTGTATTGTCCATCTGCATGGGTGTCATGAAGTTCATCACTTCTGTTTTAAGAAGCATGAAGTTGGCTTTGGAGACATTTTTTACCATGATTTCCTTAATGGGGGGTGGGGGCGGGATGTGGATATCTAGGGTGATTAGCTTATGGTCGGATCTGACCAACAAGGAGTTGATTACAGGTGTGGAACATCTGTCACTTATGTTGGTAATGACTAGGTCTGGTATACTGCTGCCCCTGGTGGGGGTGTGGATAAGTTGATCCAGGACATTGGAATTTATGAATTCCAGAAAGTGTTGAGCAAAGGAGTTGGTACACGAGTAGTTTTCCCAGTTAATGGTGGGATAGTTGAAATCGCCCATTATTAGGGTGTTTGGTTGAACCCTAATATTTTCCAGAATATCAAGAAAAGAGGAGTGGGAATCCTGGGGCATGGTGGGGGATCTGTAGTAAGCTACAATGTGGACTGCAGTTTTGCCCAGAGTTAGTTGCACTTGGACAACCTCGGATGCATTATGCTGAGCAACTAGCCTGGAGGTGTGGATATCCTTAATGAATATGGACACACCTTAGTCACAGAACTTTTTATAAATCGGGAATCACTGATAAATTCACCAAAATAGGCATCAATCCTTATATCACTAGGTGGCTTGCAAATTGGCTCACAGACAGGACCCACAGAGTGAAAGTTGCAGATTCCAAGACAGACTGTCGAACAATCATGAGTGAAGTCCCACAGGGCTTGGTCCTGGGCCCTCTTCTGTTTGGCATGTACTTCTCAGAAGTCCAGGCCAATGCAGAGGGACTCTGGCTAACCAAGTTCACTAATGACTACAAGCTAGGAGTCATTATCACCTCCCCAAGTGATGCAGGCATCCTACAAAAGGGCCTCACTGAGACCAATGACTGGTGTCAGAACCATGGCCTTAAGCTTAACGCCAAAAAATGCATTATCATTCCCCTTTGGAAAAAACTCAACTCCCACTAATTACCACATTGATGGGAGCTCACTGAACACTGAAGGGGCCCTAAGAGATCTGGGCACTCAGGACGACAGCAACCTCACATTCGAGCACCACATTACCACTGTGGTCCAAAAGTCCTTCTATGTGGCACATCTTATAAAAAAAGGTTTTGCACCCAGGAAGAAAGAGGTCATACTCCTTCCTCATTAGACCAGTCTTTGAATCTTTGAATATAACTCCCCATTTGGCATGTTCTGACCAGACACCTTCAACAGCTGGAGAGGCCACAAAACTACCTCACAAAAACGCCTTAAACATGTAGGACAGACTCAAGAAACTTCAGCTGTTCTCAGTCTCTTATCGTCTACTTAGAGGTGATCACTGCTTGACTTACAAAACCATGTCCGACCCAGCCTTACTTGAAATGCTACACCTAAAGAAATCCCAGTCCCACTGCAGCACACGTTCCAGAGATCACAACCTCATTACCGCAATTAACAGAACATGCTGAAGGGACAGGCTCATCTCCCAAAGAATGCCCATACTCTGGAATAAGCTTCCTATTCATGTAAAGCAGAGCACCTCCCTGGCCCTCTTCAAGAGAAATCTCGGCGAGTGGATGGGTAACAGAATGTTCACCCCAGGGATCACTCCAGTTGCCCTACTAGATAGAGGCACTGTGAACTAACATCGGGTGGCAAGGCGCCAGGGCAATTTTCTTTTGGCTAGACTTGTAAAGGCTCCAGGGCCATTAGCCTTGTACACAACTATGAACCTATACGTATGAATTAACAATTTTTATTCATTGCCCGTGCTGCCAAGTTAAAGTTGTTAGTCAGCATTCTACATTTTGCCCAGCTGTTTCACATTATGAAAGCTAGTGTTCCATAGCTTACAGAAGTAAGGTTGAGAGCTATACTGCAACTGTACATATTACCTAAATTGGATAACATAAGCTATGATTTGTTAAAGACAACTTCAAACTTAGTATATGTAAGTCTGCATTTTCAGTAATTCAGTCTTACTGTTCTCAGGCTCATACTAACAAGTCTTGTAATTTCAAATGCTTACTGTATGCAGTTTCTAGTATGCTTGAACCAATCTGCTGAAATGCATTAAGTCATATGTATGTATGTATATCACATAACACACATAGTATAGTGTTAGTGTAATACTATAGTATGTATAAAACACAGTATACTGTTAGTGTAATACATGTTGGAAAATACTGTATGCAATGTGCTTTATAATAAGTTTATTTTCTTTAAAAATAAGGATTTCACATATATAGGTACAAGTGACGCATTTCATATTACATGTTAGTTGTGACTTTAAAGAAAAGTGCTAATACTGGGAATCAGTGTGTAACATGGCCTCCTTCCTTTGGGTAGCTCAGTAAAACTTCTGGTTGAAATGCACATATGTATGATGCCTCATCAGTCATGACTCATTCACCTGGATTATGGGCCTGATTTTCAGTGTACATCTACTACAGGTACCAGCATGCAAGGTCAGACCTGACATGTGCAATATCTTGAAAGTATCCAGCTTCACTACTGAACAGAAGATAAACTTAAGAACAATGATTAGAAGCTTCTCAGATTCAGTGCTAAACACAAGCATCTGTTAACCAGGCAGCTGATCCACATATTTATATATACACAGCATTATAATATGTACAAGGCTAATTACCTAATGTGAGACTGAAATCAATTAGATGATTTAAGTTTAGCACATCATAGGTGGTTAACCTGTACAGTAGATAATCACCTGAGCACCTACTAATAAGCATTTTAAGCAAGCATATTATGAATTGTCATTAGCAGCTGCATAAAGGTCAGTGTCCCATATATAACTAGGGTCACAACGGATGCTGAAATTGTTTTCAATAAGAAGTGTGCCAAAACGTGCCTTATACAGCCAAATCTAAAGCAGACAAGGAAAAGATGATGCATGAAAGCATGACTTAGTAAAGGCAGCAAAGAAAGCCAAGTCGACTTCAGGTTCCTAATACAGATGTCTAGGTCTAGTCCACTGACCCCGTCTTTCAACTGCCAGCAGAGATTAGGAAATTTATTTGAATCAATAACAGCATGCTAGTTCAGCACCAATTAAAGCCATGAATGGCCACAAACCATTGTTGTAGCTAGTGATTTTTGTGTCATGTGCCATTCCTCAATGTTGAGGAACAAAAAAAGCTCTACTTTTCTTTTTAAACTGCAAACCACATACTACATTTTAGTAAAAAGTGGCTTCCTACTGTTTAAACCACAAATGGCTCACTAAATGTTTTAGTCCTGAGCATAAATGTCAAACCAGTATTCACTAACCTACAATCAGCATCTGTCAATTGTGCCTGTGATGCAGTGCACTGGCCCAGTAATAAAGGAGCCTCAATCCTCACCACTAAAACCAGTGATGGGTGTGCAAATTGGAAGGATAACAAGTACGCACACAGTAAAGTACAATTTCCCTTAAGAGCACACAGAGATCACAGTCAGTCTGGGGCTGGTTTCTCTCTTTCTCTCCAGATCCCCAATAAGACTCCCCACTGGCATAGCTATAGGGCCCAGATCTCAGCCTAGTGGTCAAGCTAAAACCTCCAGCACCCTCTCTGTCCAACCAGTGCTTTGTGTCCCTGCCCAAGTAGCTGACACACACCCACTTAAAGATTTGATTTAGATACAAACACACAGACACTTCTGAGGAAGGCTGACACAGGTTCTCCAGCTGTGCCTCCTTTCTGCCCAGACTATAAGGTAGTACCGACTGCCACCAACCACTAATAGCTACTATAAGGCCCTTCCCAAAGGGTGACCAATTTTACTGAGCAATATTATTATCCAAATAGTAAGCATGACTGAGACTTGAAGGCTATTTAGGAGTGGCTGGTACAGTATCACCAAATACATGCAATATACTCTAAGAGCTTGAATTATCTCTACACAAAACAGCCACAGTTGAAAGGTTTAAAAATATTTAATAATAAATTATAAAAACACCAGACAATACTTAGTATTTCAACACAATGACTTAACAGAGTTCAGAAATCACAGAAAAAACTTTAAAACAATATCGTAGGATAGTCTGACAAATATAGAAAACAACTAGTATAATCTTACTATTTACCATCTATTTCTAAGAGAAGTACTAAGTTCTAAGTAAACTTACATACATACAGAGCAAAGGCAGAGTGCTGGTGAGTAGATGTGTTCAGATTCAGACAAAATCCAAAATGCTTAACTCTCTCTCTCTCTGAGAAAGTCTTAAATTGATAACACAGTACTGCTGAGTCATTTCACATTACATCATTCTTGACACTTCTCTGGTTCCCAGGCTAACAGAAACTCAGAATTTACATTTCTTTTTGTAGTCTTGCACCTGGCCAGGAAGCCATAGTAATAAAATACATTTTTACATGTAAACTCTAGTAATTAACTCTGCCTTAATAACAACAGAAATAATTTACTAGCCAAGACATCCTGTTTCTGAGCTTTGAGATCAAATGCAGTTGTAATTCTTTACTTAACAGCTTTCTTCCAGCAGAGTGCACTGTGGTTACATTTTTGAAGTTCAACATTTAACAGTTTTTTTACATTTAGTTTTCTTATATTTGAGAGAGCAAGCTCGTGGGTTATATTAATATTTACAATGACACAGAATTATCTACAAAATTCTATCTAGCTAGGCTGACAGCCTTCACAGTGCCTTCTAACAGTTTACACTTGGGGAGGCTGCCCCCTTTGCTTCACCCTTGCTATGCCTCTACCATCAACTATTCCAGAAAGTAGTATAACAGTTTCATGTTCACCAAGTTGCCTAGATGTGAAAGTCCTGTTAAAAGCTCACTAGCATGATCACAAATGATTCCAAATCTGATGACAAAGGTACAATCAGTACAAAATTATTTAAAAATAACTTGAGAAAAGCATGCCTTGTATACTATAGCAAACGTAGCTATTTCTTAATGGTGGTAAATGGATAATTTCAAGATATTACTTTTGAGAGAACTTCTGATAAGGGAGCAAGAACTAGTACCTTGCCTCAGGAAATGAGAACCTGTTTAAAATATATGGAATGCAGCACTGCTGTGAAAATGTATAAAAAGGGTGACATCTACTTAACCCATGTGTAGTATTGAAAATCCCTGCAAAAAATAGGATACACAGCACTACACATGGGTATAATGGAAGCCATGGATGGAAGTCTAAACCTTCACAATAGGTACCCCATGCAAAGGGGTAACCACTGGATTGAGTACATGCTAAGGGCCCTAGGTTAAATGTTTCCTGTATAACCAAGTGGAGCATGTACAGTGCAAATATCCACAGAGACAATGTAGGGAATAAAACTCGTGTGAGGGAGCTTGCATATGTAGCACCAGAGTAGTGTTGTTGGGGTGTCATGAAATGGAAGTTGTTCCAGATTATCACAAGAACCTGTACTCTATCATGGTAAAGGTTAAAGAAACTAATGCTTAAAAGGGATCTTTCATCAGACATAGCTATTTTAAGCCTGTAATTGTTACAGAGAAATGTTACTTGCCCCAGCATTCCACTCAGATTAGGGCCATGGGATGGATACCTTTTGATGTGCCATTGGCTAGGGTTCACTTGGGATGCAAAGGGAGCAGAAAGGGAAGCACATGTCAGTGCTTGATGATACTATAGCAGATGTTCTGTTAGGCAATGACTCTGAACACACAGTACCTTATAAACATGCACATACACATAGCCAATAATGCAGATAATCATGTGAAGGAAGTAGTCTGTGGGGAGAGAGAGTGAGACGCTGCCCACACCACCAACAGAGGCTAGTAAAGGGGGTACATCAGGATGACAGCTAGATGGTAGCAGGAAGATACAGAGATACAGCCATCAAAAGTATCTTCTCTGAAAGGGGTTACTTCAGGGAAAGAGATGGTTTGCAGCAGTGAGTCCAAATATCAAAACAGTGTTGTCAAAAATTCAAGACATCCATTGGAAGGAGAAGTGGGAAGGATCACAAAGAGATGTCAGACATACATTACTCTCATATCTCACCTTATAGGACTCAAACGAGGAAGCCAAGGAGGCGCTTAATTGTCAAGGACAGAGAGAGACCATATACCTGGACAAGGGACAGTTGTATACTGTATGCACTCCTGGAGGAAGGATAGGAGGAGAAGAGGGACCTTTTGATGCTGTAACAAACATAAGTAATATTAATTATGTGATGGAACTGTCAGGCAGGAGGCATAAACACAAACCCTACCAAGGGCATAACATCAAGAATTTCAGACCATAGCCCATGATATTCTTTTTTTTCAGGTCATGTGTGTATAAAACATACAAAAGGGAGGCTTATGCAAAGTTTTCATTCATCATCAGGCATTGAAAAAGACATGAGGCAATACTGCATTAAATTTAAGCAGCAACAAAAGTTTGGAAAAGCAAAAGACAAAACTAAGAATATTTTGATGCTACTGCCTGTTATTGAGGAACCATTTTAGAGGATAGCAATGGGAACTGTAAGGCCTTTTGGTATTCAAGCACCACAGGTAAGATGGACATCTTAGTGCAAGTAGACTATGTTAACAGATACCTTGAGGCAGTGTCTTTGTCCTCTGTTAAAGTAGAATATAAAACCAATGCTCCAATGAACTTTTCAGCAGTTTGAGGAAACAATACCAGATAGATGGGCTAACTTTATACAGGACTTGCTGACCTGATTGTGGAAAAAGTGTGGAGTAAAGCAATTAAAAAGCACATCCTGTCACCCAAAAACAAATGTCTGTATAGAAAAGTTCAACTCTGTTCCTTTTCTAACTCCAACTCCCTAGCTAGAGACAATGATAAACTAGTGTCGTGCAGCTTTTTAGATCTCTCCAAATCCTTTGACACTGTCTCTCACACCATCCTCCTCTCCAAACTCTCAACTCAACCTCTCCTCAGCAACTATCTCCTGGTTCAGTAGCTACCTCACATACAGACTGCAATCTGTAAAATGGCTCTCTGTTCATTCTCCTTTTCTGCCCATCAAAATGGGTGCCCCTCAAGGCTCTATTTTAGGCCCCCTCCTTTTTAACATTTTTACTAACCAATTTCACACATCCTGTCCTCAGTCTTCCCTCATACAGTACGCAGATGACTCCACCATCATTTCTATCTCTGACAGTCCCACTGACCTACTAACACTGACACAAACATCTTTCAACCTCACTGAAACATGGCTCACTAGCATCCAACTCATACTAAACCCTAAAAAGACAAAACTTCTTCTCTTCCTCCCAAAATCTCTTTACTATCTTAAATCCTCATTCACCATCTCTTCCCTCAACAACACTACGATCATAGCTGAATCACACACTAAACGTCTTGGAGTAATAGTGGACAATCAACTAAAATTTGACCTTCATGTACTTAACTGCATCAGGAAAACCCACCAAAAGATTGGTTTGCTCTGTAGAAACAAAAGGTTCCTCACACCCAACTATTTCACTAGCTCAAGCTTACCTTCTCCCGAACCTCTTTTACAGCTCTCAAATTTTAACTAACTTACAGTCTTCACTGCTTTCCAAATTTGAAACCACCTACAATAAAGTTGCAAGATTTGCAGCCTATCTGGCCTCAAGATCACACCACTGTCACACTCTCAAGACACTCAGCTGGCTAGAGTTTCCTGACCAACTCTTATTTACCCAACTTCTCATTATCCATACTATTTTGAATAAGCCCTCCTTTTGCCTTAGCATTTACTCACTTGTCTCCCTCTATAAGCCCCCTCGATCCCTCAGAAGCTCTGATCAATGTGTCTTACAAATTCACAAACCTAAAAAATCTATTGGACGGAATCTCTACACCTACTTCCCTACTCTTGCATGGAACAAGCTCTCCATGAACCTTAGAAACATTTCCTACATCCATGAATTCAAGAAAACTCTCAAAAGGTACCTTAATAGCACATGGATTTGCCTCTGTAATCATCTCACATGAACCCACCCTTTTTTTTCACTGTCCTCGCTCTTCTCCCTTCTCTACCACCATAACTCACTTAACTGCTCTGTATTGTAGAAATACCCTCTGAAGATTACCCACTGTGTTATGCAAATTCATTCAAATGTTTTATTGTAGATTTCTTTGCTATGTTTTTTCTTCAGTGTTATAATGCCTCTTACTATATTGTACTATGGAGCTTTTTGTCCATTTGCTTAACTGTTTTATTGTAAATTTTTTCACTGTATTCATTTTCAATTTTGTAAATTTTCTTGCTTACTTGTACTGTAGAGCTTTTCTCCCCGGGCCTCCACTGAAAAAGGGCTTTTGCTCATATGGACTGTCCCGGTTAACAAATGTCAAATAAATAAATAATAAATAAATAAAACCATGCTGACAGCATATGCAGACTGGTATACAGGGAAATGGAGTAATTATCCACCCTGTCTCTTCTGTCCATACACAAAAGTGGCATAAGAATCCAAAAGCTTCTCATAAACTACTTGGCCACAGGCTGACAGACCCTCAGGAGTTAAGTCATAATAAGTGGGAGGGTAAAAGTCATTCCCACAAGAAGTGACAACATTTAAGAACTAGGATTAGAGAGCTAATATGTTTTGCACAGGAGTACCTAGCACAAGCACAAACACAACAGCAGCAAAAGGTCTAGTTCAACCAGAAAGCAACAGTCTGAGAGTACTCAGTCAGGAAAAAGTGTTGTTGTTGTTGTATCTTTCGGCTTTTCCTGGTTAGGGGTCGCCACAGCGGAACTCCGGTCCACTAATGATTGGCAGTAGATTTTTACATACTGAGTTGCCAGCCCTAACGTACAACCTTCAACGCAGGTACGCCCATTCACGCATGTCTCCACACAGAAGACGATTTAGCTGAGAATCGAACAGGACAACGTCTTACAGTGAGGTGACAATGCTACCGCAGCACCACCACCACCACAGCTTATTTCTTTCCTGTTTGATAAAGTGGGCTGCTGGCAGCATGGCAGGGACCTTTCACTGTTATATGAAAGGTAAGTAGTATTAGGTATATAAAAGAACTGTCAGGCAGGAGGCAGAAACATAATCCCTACTATTTTAATATGACAAAACCCTACCATGATGGAGATACATCGATATTTATTACATAAATTATGTTATAAGAGGAATCAGAGGGTAATGTTGTAGCAGATCTCCTCAATGAGTTTTGGTCTGATACATCAGTGAATAATGAACCATTGTTGAATCAACTTTCTCCTACATAAGTTTAGAAAATCTGAGCAGTACTACAGGAATTTAAGGGCATGTTCATTGCTAAGACTGCATGTTGCCAACTAGTAGATCACCATGTGGACAAAGGAACCAAAGGGCTAATTAAATAGCCTCTTTGTAAATTCAAGAACTGCAGGAGATGTTGAATTTGGAAGGGACAATTTAAGAATCCAACAGTCCCAAGGTAGCGATGATGCCAAAAAAGGCAGGAGTACCATTCTTTGAGTAAACAGATAAAAAAACTAGTCACCCAGAAGCAGATGCATATCTCATGTCTAGGACAGATAAAGCTTTAGAGAAGCTGGTTAGAACTAAATATTTGGCTACTGTTGTCCTGATGCTTACATGCAATTATCTTTGACACCTGGAACAAAGAAGAGGTCAATGTTTGCTACCCTACTTCAGTTGTTTGAATTCATCAAAAAGCCTTTGTTACACGGAATGCCCCAGCAGCCCTATGTAGGCTGGCATATTGCATCCTAACAGGATCTGGAGATTATGCTCTTATTTACATATGTTACACTGCAAGCTAGATGACCAAGGTATGAACATGTGTGAAATGTTAGAGAAGTGCTGAGCAGATTGAAAAGA
This sequence comes from Protopterus annectens, assembly GCF_019279795.1. NCBI lineage: Eukaryota > Metazoa > Chordata > Ceratodontiformes > Protopteridae > Protopterus > Protopterus annectens. Next base: position 428,804,391 of record NC_056728.1, read on the forward strand.
GACTTATTGACTATTAATTATCTAGACACTGGCTTGTGAGCAAGCATTCTAAAAACTTAGAGGCTTAAAGCGGGCCCTTGTGCTAGTTAGTTCTGATTACAGACAGAAGAGTGTAATACAGGTAGAGGCTACAAACCAGGAACTAAGAGCTGTACTCAGTGACTTCTCTTCAGAGGAGGAAGAGCTTCTAACAGTACAGGTTAGTTGTAGGATTTAGTCAAGAGAAGTATTACACGCAGTAGACAAAAATGTGTGTGGGATCTCTAGAAATTTCATCACTACCTAAATGAAAAAACGTCACACTAATCATTGATAATAAGCACTTAAAGCAGCCACACAGAACAAATGGGCAGAATTACATGCTTCTAAGATGGGAGTTTTAGATTCCATTCCTAAATATGACAAATCAGCACCTGAGTGTTATCATTAATGCAAACTGCTGATGTTTATCAAAATAGGGAATAAGGTAGAATAATTTAAATACATTTATATCCCTAAGCATTTTTATTGGTATCTCAACAAAGCGTTTTTAAGGTCTACAAATGGGATGAGAAATGTTTAAAAATAGCACTATGCTAAAGCAAATGTAGTCAATTTCAAGGAAGAAATATGACAGAATGAGTAAAGCTTGCAGTCATCTTTAAGTAAAACAAACAGAAAGTTGTACTAAGCTAAATAAAATATAAATATTTTTAATAACAATGGTTGCTGTTTCCAAAACGTACTGAAAGTAAAAAAATATGTAATGAGTATTTAATTCCTTCCAATGGGAAACTAGCAATATTGTTAGAATCTGAAACTAAATTTACTTCTGAAATGTACAAACATCTGCAGTGCCTTCAACTCAACAGAATGCATTATCTTATTTATAACCAGTTCTGGCACCCCACCCCACCCTCACCCCGAGTTAAAACTTTACTAACAGGAATAGCATCGTTAAAACAGAAGAATGGAAAATTCAGCCTGGGACCGTGTAAGTAAAGTGACCATTTGTTTGCCAGATAAGTAACTTCCTTACTTCTAATCTGTGCGAGTCTAATGCATTCCAGCACAGATCACAAGCTGGGATCCATAGAATGGTTTTAGCTGCTGGCAATTTGGGCTCAGATAAGTTGCTAGTTATATTTCTTCTATCTGTCATCTCTCTGTTTAAATACATTTATTTTGTATCTTTTGTGCAGCTTTAGAATTGCTTGTATATTTGACTTTAGTTGCTTCTGTGTTTGAATTTACAAAGCTTTGTTGCTGAATTATTTATTCACTTTTAAACATATATGCTTGGTGATTAATTTATTATCACTTTTAGGGTATGTATGTGTGAAAGTAAAAGTTGACATCACAAAACAAAAAGCTCTGTTTTTCACTTTATTGCTGAATTATACTTAAATGACAACTGGTTAACCTTCAGCAAAATATTTATGTCACTAAGGCAGAGATCCACATTTGATTTTGCTTTTACCAGATTTGAAAATGAAAATTCACTCCAAAAAAGTAATCTCAGAAGCAGACTTTTGGCAACATATTAGGCTGAGAAGTACACGAAGGTGACATATGTCTGCAGAACTACAGCAATGATCCTAAACAAATCCCAGTTATAACTGGGAGCTGTTCCAGACTGACATTATATAAAATGGCCATTGATCAAGGCCCATCTGTGGACAGGCTTGTTACTCAAATAAGAGCCAGGCTGAGGCATTATGTAATCTACACCAAAGAAATATAATATTCTCGGAGCAGCATCAGGTTTCCCACATGTTTTCTACCACAAAACCCATACATGCCTATTGAAGTTGCAGATGAGAAACATCTTTGCTTGTTGTGATGATCCCTTACCCACACCCACTGTGACTACAGACAAACACTGTTCAAAGTCATTAGCTGATCTCACATGTTGGCACTGTAACTATTGGTATACAATTCTTTACCACTGTTGGTGGAAATGTACCTACATTAAACAAAGGAGCTGCTAAGGGTAATGGCTGTTAACATATAGTATTTATTTGAAAGATGTGAATTATAAATCCTGCCATTCTCAATAATTTCACAGGTATTTGAAAGGTAAATCTAATTTTTTTTTATTTTTACTTATTTATTTAGCATTTGATTACCAGGAAATTCTAAATGGGTTGACTAGCAATCTTCTTTTCAGCTGAGGCCCCAGGAGAAAAGCTTCAATTTCACATACAATTATAGAGATTTATGTATAATATTAAAACAAACTATATAGGGCAATTAAGTTAAAGAAGAACAGCACAAAGGATACGACAGTGCAAAGGTAAAAAGATAATTACAGCTAGTTTTAGTTGGTGTGGTGGCCATAGTCATCTGTAGCAGAGTTGTAGAAAGATGCCTAGACTGACATTCATAGCCGGCCTTAGGCACAGGCCAACTAGGAGGCCACCTAGGTGCCGCTCTAGCAGGGGGTCTTTTCCAGTATTTATTTCTTCATTTTTTTGTATTAAAGAAATGGTTTCTTTAAAATATCTTGCATGAATACAGGAATCAAAGAGTAAGACAAACTTTGAGAAAAAGGAAGAAAAAAGTAATCTGGATGATGTAGGTAGACCAGGATGGGGGCACCAGGAGGTGTGGCAGACCTGTGGAGCCCTTTCGCCTAGGACACCTGTGATAGTGAGTACAAAGGGTAACTGGAAGGCATGATGACAGAGTATGAAAGTAAAAAAAGAAAGAGAAAAACGGGTAAGATAAAAATGGACAGAGAGGAAAAGCAAATGTAGTGAGGTGTTTTATAGATTACATACTGATAGCAGGAGTGTAGCCAAGTTTGGGAGAGATATTCTTTAAGAACAGTCTTAAAGCTAGCTAGATTGTGAGTAAGATGTATGTGGAAAAGGATGGCAATCCATAATTTTGTGAAATATTTAGAATAGAGGTAGTCACCTGCCAAGTTTTCAGATTTGCTGGTCATAAGGACAGACTGAGAATTGGATTGTGGTTGTCTTATTAGTGAGTAGTTTGACAACATATTTTGAAGTGCTGGGCAGTCTTCTAGTTGGTAGAAAAGGGTGTGAGATGTGGTTAGCTGGGAATATTTCAGATGATATGGTAATTCTAACCATTTTATTTTTTAGGGCATAGCAACGGTGGGAATAGGATGAGAGGTTGAAGACAAACTTAGCAATTTTATTATACTATGTTTATGGAATACATACAGTTGTGATGTTAGAAACTAAATAGTTGCTATATATTTTCTTATGTTATTTGTAAGACAGTATTTGATTTAATATAAGATCTCACAAGAACGTAATCTACAATTATGTTAGTGTACCATGGAATCTCATAATAATTATGTAGTGCATAGAGTGCAGTGATTATGCTGTGATATATGGAAAAAAGGCAAATCAGTTGGCCAATTCTATAGCAGGAGACCTGATCTTAAGAAATGTTAAGCACCCCTTAATTTTAAGATTGAGAATCATGCTACGTGGTTAAACCTACCAGTACTCGACAGCAAATGACAGCAACAGAATAAAAAAAGCAGATTTATTTCTGCCTGCTATCTGTAGCAGTAAGAATGTCACACTTTGTCTTTCTGACAGTGCTCACCTAGTGCTTTATGGCTTTGAAAGATGGCAAAACACTTAACAGTTTTTGTAACTATTAGTTCATGGGACAGATGAAGCTACATGGGTCTCCAGTCATAACCGTTTATTATGTATTCTTCACATGGATGCCAAGATTCACCACTCAAGAAAATGTCTTGTCATCCAGGTCTCGAACACATACGAAGCCTGTTATGATATTTGTTCAGATCATAATCGTCTGGGAAATGAATGGAACAGCAGAATAAAGCTACAAAAAGTAGGGAAAAGATAAACTTGTTATTTGTTAAGTACTTCCCCAGCACCCTAGCACAAGACCTGATCTAACCAGTGATTGGGGGTGCTTAACAAAACTTTATTAAGGACACGGCATGTTATGCTAGGGGCTAACAGCAGACAATGCTAACTGGCAAAACACAGTGACAAAATGTATAACAGCTTTTAGAAGATCACTCTGCCACACATACAAACAGAATATGTTCATAGGTTCATGGGTGTGTACTAGGCTAATGGCCCTGGAGCCTTTACAAGCCTAGCCCATAAAATTACCATTGCATCGTGCCACCTGATCTTAGTTCCCAGTGCCTCTGTCAAGTAAAGCCACTGGGGTGATCCCCGGGGTGAATTTTCTATTTTCCATCCACTCATCAAGATTTCTCTTGAAGAGGGCTAGTGAGGTGTTCTGCTTGACATGTATGGAAAGTCTATTCCTTAGCATGGGCAATCTCTGGGTTATGAACCTGTCCCTCCAGCATGTTGTGTTGATTGTGGTAATGAGGTTGAGGTCTCTGGAGTGTGTGCTGTGGAGGGATTGGGATTTCTTTAGATGTAGCATTTCTAACAGAGCTGGGTCAGACATGGCTTTGTAAGTCAAGCAGAGATCGCCTCTAAGTAGGCGATATGAGACAGACAATAGTTGGAGTTTTTGACTATGTCCATATAGGACAAATGTTTAAGGCCTAGGATCCTCTTTGTGAGGTACTTTTGCGACTTCTCCAGTTGTTTCAGGTGTTTAGTGAGGAACATGTCAAATGGGGCATTGTATTCAATGATTGGCCTAATGAGGGAAGAGTAGAGGGAGACAATGACCTCTTTCTTCCTGGATGCAAAACTCTTAGTAATGAGATGTGCCACATAGGACTTTCTGACCACAGTGGCAATGTGGTGGTCAAAAGAGAGGTTGCTGTCAACCTGCGTTCCCAGATCTCTTATAACACCTTCTGTGTTCAGTGGACTACATCGATGTGGTATTCATGGGAACTGGGTTTTTCACAATGGGGATGGCGACACACTTTTTGGCATTGAGCTTAAGGCCATGGTTCTGACACCAGTGAGGCCATTCTGTAGGATATCAACATCACTTGGGGAGTTAATAATAGCTCCCAACTTGCAAAGGTCTGTGAGCTTCGTCAGCCAGAGTCCCTTTGTGTTGGCCTGGACTTCAGAGAAGTAGATACCAAACAGGAGAGGACCCAGGACCAAACCCTGTGGGACTACACTCATGACAGTCTGACTTGGAGTCAGCTACTTTCACACTGTGGGTTCTACCTGTGAGCCAATTTGCAACACACCTAGTGATATAGGGGTTAATGCCTAGCTTAGTGAGTTTTTCTATGATTCCTGAGTGGGGAATGGTATCAAAGGCCTTGGCCAGATCAAGGTAGGCTGTATGCCTTGCCTTCATCCACAGCTCTGGTGACTGACTCAAAGAAGTTGACCAAGTTGAGTGGGCACAATCTACCCTTCACAAAACCAAACTGTGTGGGATCCAGAGTTTGGAGATCCCCTATATCCTTGCTTATTAGGTCCATGATGAGGTGTTCCATAGCTTTGCATATCAGACTCGTCAGGTTAATGGGGCGATAGTTCCCAGGGTTTGTAGTCGCTCCTCCTTTGTGGAGAGGGATGACTGTAGTAGTGCGCCATTTGGTAGGGACAAAGCCTGAGGCTAGGCTCTGACTGAACAGGGCACACAGTTGAGGTGCCAATTCACTCTTTAGTTCATGTAGAACACAGCCAGGGATATTGTCAGGTCCCATAGAAGCTGTATTCTTGGCCTTGGACAGTGCTGTTTTAACCTGTGCAGCAGTAATACAGGGTGCCTGGCAATCTACTGGTATTGTGACTGGTCCTTTGGGAGGGGAGAGAGGGGTAAAGTTGGCACTGAATCTGTCGGCCAGTATTTTGGCAATATTTGTTGGCTCAGTATAGGAGGAACCATTACGCAGTAGCTCAGAGCAAATCTGGGTATTGCTGTGGAGATTCTTTACATAACTATAGAAGGCCTTGTGGTTGTTTTTACTATCTGCTGCAATTCTGTTTTCATAGCTAGCTTTAGAGGATTTGATGATGGACCTCAACTTTGTGTTGAGGCTAATAAGGGAGTTTTTCCAGTCTTGGGACTTCACCTTATTCCACATCAGTTTCCTCCTTTTGTTGCAGAGTTTGTTTACGGCAGGGGACCACCAGATTGGCTTCCTTTTTTTGGAGGAGAGTATCTTGGTTCTATTGGGTATGGCGAGATCCATGCATTTGTGTAAGTGTTCGTACAGTGCATTGGTGTATGATTGGGTGGTCATGCAACTATTCTCCATTTGCATGGGTGCCATGAAGTTAGCCACCTCTGGTTTTAGGAACTCAAAGTTAGTTTTAGGAGCTCAAAGCAAGCTTTGGAGAAGTTTTTCATGGTGGTTACCTTTGGGGGGGGGGGGGGATTTCCAAGGTGATTAGTTTGTGGTTGGATCTAACCAGGGAGGAGTTGACTATTGGTGTAGAGCAATGGTCGCCCATGTTAGTAATGACCAGGTCAAGGATGTTGCTACTTCTAGTGGAGGAAAGAACAAGCTGGTCGAGGGCACTGGAATTAATGAATTCCAGGAAATGTTGGGCAAGTGTATTGGTACATGAGTAGTTTTTCCAGTTAATAGAGGGGTAGTTGAAGTCGCCCAGTATGAGAGTGTTAGGCTGGACCCTAATATTCTCCAGGGTGCTTAGGAACATGGAGTGTGTGCGTCATGGGACATGGTTTGGGACCTATAGCAGGCTACAACCTCAATCGCTTGTCTTAGCCAATGTTAGCTGCACCTGAAGTATCAAAGATGTGTTATGTTGGGCTACCAGTCTGGAGGTGTGCGCATCCTTTATGAATATGGAAACAGCACCAACTTCGGTCCAAGTTCCGGGGCCGAAAGGTGTAGAATGAGTTATAGCCTGGTAGTGCAGGGGTGCTTTCTGCTGCCTTGAACCAGATCTCTGTTACAGCACAGTGGTAAAACAAAGTAATTTTTCTTCTGACAGAAAAGCACTTCTTTTCTGCCTGCTGTACCTCTAATCTCTCCTTAATTATGCAGAATGTTCCCAATTTTGTGTCATATTTTTGCCCTGTCCCTGGTAAATGTTTTGATTTTCTGGTAAATCACTGAGGATTAGTCAGTCAGTCAACAATGCCGGACATTAGAGTTTCATACTTCCTATTGTTCAAAATATGCATAGTGATATAAAAAACTGTTGTTCTATTAAGTTTTTAAACTGAAATAGTGCAATATTTATCTGGTTTAATGTAGCTGTGGTTATCACTTAATCATGTGCCCATTAAATAAGACATGACTATTCATAGTGGACTTGGTAAAAACACATTTGTAGTTAGTGCTGATATAACTATAGACAAACATCCTTTAAAGTTAAACATATCTGATTTTTTTAGAACAAGATTTGTATTCATGTAGTTCCTTTAAAACGTTCATCTGCCTAGATGAAATTACAGGCTGATGGACAATATTTAACCTAACATCAGTTTGCTAACACTGCCTGCCAATTATTTAATTATTTATTTATTTACATATAATAATCTCTACCCATTTGCTATGGGAAATTAATTGCATAATAAATGTGAAAATCCTTTTTGTCTATTGTAGCTTTAACTTTTATCTATACTAAATCTTCAGGATACTACTATAAAGAAGCCTCAGGTTTCTTTACCAATATTCCCTGTTATCTTTATCAAAAGTATTACACATAGTTCACATAAATTGGACCTTTGGGATATTGTTTTTAGAAAACAAAGAAGGATATTTTAAAATATAAAACCAGTATTGACAACAACTGTTTTATTTCATATTCTGCTTGTTACACTACTCCTATGTTGCTTATACAAAGTGACATCCCCAAAATTAATATATTCTGCACTTACAATAACATCAATCTTTAAATATATATAACATCTCTTCAATGTTTCCCCAATAATTCCAGCCTCTTGGGCATAATCCTTAGCTACAATATGCTCATGATCAATAAAATGTCCACCCCCCCACACACACACACACACATAACAGACTACACACACACACACACACACACACACACACACACACACACACACACACACACACACACACACACACACACACACATAACATGGACTACCTTGAATCCATGTGTTTAAAGCAACCCATCTTCCTTGTAAATCAGAAAGGAACAGGTATAATTTGGTGATATAGGTGTACACATAGCTGTACCTTTAACTTGTAAGTAATCATTACCTATCATGAACATACTGGCAGGTAAGATAAATGCTGCCAGTAACATTAATGTCAGAAGAAAGGCTCTGGATAGGAAGAAAATTCACATAAAAACATATTAACTCTTCATGGCATCTGCTGCTATACAAGGCATTATTATCAAATATTAAGCACTATTACTATCATTTTATAATAAATGATCGAAATAAAAATTGGATGATGATGGTGATGCCATCAAATCCAGATCTCCCACTGTCAAGGTCACTATCACCATAGCTGTCAACCTCTTAAATCAAGAGTGAAGGACAAAGGCAAACATAATGAGGGGACAAAGGCCCAAAAATTGGGACAGATTTTAAATATTGTTCTTATAATCTTAGAAAATTGATAGGATAACAGATTTTGCATTAGCATGCATTTTCTGAAAGATATGAAGTCTGAAGCTCAAGTGCATGTCATGATTTAATTACTGCAGTCCTCAAAGATTTGACAGAAAACCACAGCTTTTAGGAGAACAGACCAAAATATGAAGCAAAAATCTGGATATTCTGTAGAAATCTGGGCAATTGATGATTTTTTTTCATTGACTCTGGTACATTCTATCCAAGAATAGTAAAGTAGTATAAAATAAATAACTACTTCCATTTGGACCTACTATTCTAATATTTTCATAGGTTCATAGGTTGGTACTAGGCTATCAGCCCTAGGGCCTATACAAGCCTAGCCATAACAATTCCCTGGCTATTTCTTCCCACACTATTTACTTCCCTGGACCCCTGTCTAGCAGGGCAACTGACGTGATCCCCAGGGTGAATTTCCTTTCTCCCATCCAATCTTCAAGGTTCCTTTTGAAGAGCACCAAAGAGGCACTCTGCTTGACATGTATGGGCAATCTATTCCAGAGACTGGGGAGTCTCTGGGTCAGGAACCTATCCCTCCAGCATGTTTTGTTTATTGTGATGACAAGGTTTAGATCCCTGGAGCATGTGGCTCTGAGGGATTGGGATTTCTTTAAGTGTAGCATGTCCAACAGCTCCGGGTTTGACATGGCCTTGTATGTAAAGCAGAGATCACCTCTGAGTAGACAATATGCGACAGAGTATAGCTGGAGTTTTTTAAGGCGGTCAGCATAGGGCATCTGCTTTAGGCCTGTGATTCTTTTACTGAGGTATTTCTGCGGCTTTTCCAGTTGTTGCAGATGTCTTGAGAGGTACATACCAAACGGGGCATTGTATTCTATAATGGGTCTAATGAGGGATGAGTACAGTGGGACAATGACCTCCTTTTTTCTGGATGAAAAGCCCTTAGTGATGAGGTGTGCCACATAGAAGGATTTCCTGACTGTTGTGGTGATGTGGTTATCAAAGGTGAGACCACTGAACACCTGTGTCCTTAAGTCTCTTATCACACTTTTGGTGTTTAGTGTACTGCCACCTATATGGTAATTCACGGGTACATGTTTTTTCCCAAAGGGGATAACTATCCATTTCTTGGCATTGAGCTTGAGCTCATGGCTCTGGCACCAAGCATCTGTTTATGTAAGGCTCTTTTGTAGAGTATCCACATCATTTGGGGATTCAATAATGGCTCCCAGTTTGCAGTCATCTGCAAACTTTGTTAGCTAGAGTAACTTACTGTTGGCCTGTACTTCAGAGAAGTAGATGCCAAACAAGAGTGGTCCAGGACTGAACCCTGAGGTACTCCACTTGTCACTTGTCTGGAGTTGGATTTGGAGTCGGCTACTTTTACAGTGTGGGTTCTATCAGTAAGCCAGTTAGCAACATATTGGGTGACATAGGGATTAATGCCCAGCTTAGTAAGTTTATCTATGATTCCAGAGTGGGGGGATGATGTCAAAGGCCTTGGCAAGGTCTAGATAGGCTGTGTGGACCACCTTACCCTTGTCCATGGCTCTGGAGACTGATATGAAGAAGTCAATAAGGTTTAGGAGATGAGATTGGCCCTTCATGAACCCAAACTGGGTGGGGTCCAGTGTTTGAAGGTTGCCAATGTCTTTGTTTATAAGTTCCATGATAATACACTCCATGGCCTTGCAGATAAGGCTCATCAGACTGATGGGACGGTAGTTTCTGGGATCCAAGGTGGATCCCACCTTGTGGAGTGGGATAACTGTAGCTCTGCGCCACTCAGTGAGCACGAAACCTGAGGTGAGGCTATGATTAAACATGACGCTTAGGTGAGGTGCCAGTTCATATTTCAATTTATGTAATACACAGCCTGGGATGTCATCTGGTCCCATGGATGCTGTATTCTTAGCTTTGGAGAGTGTGTTTTTTACCTGTGTGGCCATTATTACCGGAATATGGCAATCTTCCGGTATTGTGATAGGCCATTTAGGGGGTGAGAGGGGGGTGAAGTTGGCACTGAATTGATCTGCAAGGATATTGGCAATATCCTTGGGATCACTATATTTAATGCCATTCTGTTTTAGCTCAGAGCAGATCTGAGCATTGTCATTTAGATTCTTGACATAGTTACAGAATGCCTTGTGGTTGTCTTTGGAATCTTTGGCAATTTTATTTTCGTAACTAGCTTTGGAGGATTTTATGAGGGATCTCAGTTTCTTACTGAGGCTGGTAAGGGAGTTTTTTGCATCCTGGGATTTTCCTCTTTTCTGCAACAGTTTCTTCCTTTTGTTGTAAAGTTTGTTTATGGCAGGGGACCACCAGATTGGCTTCCTTTTTTTGGATGAGAGCATCTTGGTTCTATTTGGAATGGTACGATTCATGCATGAGTGGATGTGCTCGTACAGTGCCTTAGTGTAGGATTCAGCAGTTGAACTTTCAGTTCCTGTCTGCATGGGTGTCATGAAGTTTGTCACTTCTGACTTGAGTAGCATGAAGTTGGCTTTGGAGAAGTTTTTTATAAAGGTTTCCTTACTGGGGGGTGGGGGTGGAATGTGGATGTTAAGGGTGATTAGCTTATACTCAGTCCTGACTAACGAGGGGGTAACCATAGGTGTGGAGCATCAATTTCCCATGTTGGTAATGACCAGGTCTAGGATATTGGAGCCCCTGGTGGGACTATGGATTCGTTGATCCAGGGCGTTGGAATTTATGAATTCCAAGAACCGCTGGGCAAAGGTGTTGGTACATGAGTAGTTTTCCCAGTTAATGGCAGGGTAGTTAAAATCACCCAGTATTAGGCTGTTTGGTTCTATCTTAATATTTTCCAGTATGTTTAGAAAGGTGTAGTGAGAATCTTGGGGTATGTTGGGGGAATCTGTAGCAAGCTACAATTTTGATTGCAGTCTTACCTAGTGTTAGCTGCACCTGGAGAATTTCAGACGCATTGTGTTGGGCAACTAGCCTGGTGGTGTGAATATCCATGGTGAATATTGACACTCCTCCACCTTTAGTGTTTTGGTCCTGGTTTGGTGGCCGAAAAGTGTGGTAAGAGTTGTAGCCTGGTATTGCAGGGGTGCTCTCTGGAGCCTTGAACCAGGTCTCAGTTACTACACAGATATCGATGTTCTCCATTTTTAGGAGTGCCTCGAGAGTGCATTTTGAGGTTTAGACTTCTAGTATTGAGTAGCATTACCTTCAGATTTTGCATGCTTGTATCTGTTACGGTGGTGGTTTTGTCCTTTGAACTTTGCCTAAAAAAGGCACTATAGGGTTGACAAGAGCCTTAGCCAGTAACCTGAATCCCAGGGCCGACAGGCGCAGACCATCTCTGGCAAAGCTTCGTGGTCTGTCGATCATGTCATCCCAGGCAAACAGACACTGGATCCCCTTTGAATGACACCAGAAGCTTAGCCAATTGTTGAAGTCAATCATTTTGTCCTTATATTGTGGTATCATTCTGGGCGAAGGCAGGATGCTACTCAGGGCTAGAGTCATACCTGCCTGGGCCACATTAACCGAGAGCTCTTCCATGTCTCTTTTCATGTAGTCCAGGGAGGTATGTCTCAAGTCATTCATTACAACATGGACAATGACAGAGTCATATTTGTAGTTGTTGTTGAGTGACTTGAGTGCATGCATTATGTGGTGGATCCTGGCACCCGACAGGCAGCTGACTGTAATTTTCTCCTTGTTCAACCTGGTGAGCGGGACATCAGTGTGCCGGACTATAGAGTCACCTATGACTAAAGTGTTAGGTACGTTGTCTTGCCTTAGGGGCTGTTGCTGGGTGGCACACTGGTGTTGTGAACTATGTGACACTTTGGTTGTGATTGGTGTTTGTTTGCGTTTCAGCCTCAGAGGTCCTTATTGCTTGGGCAGGTTACAGTTAAGGGTCTCTGCATATGTGGATTTAGTGTTGCTATATGTGGGTGTTGGTGGTGTAGGTTTAGAAGGGCTATGTGTTGCTTGAGGTGTGACCTTTAGAAGACATGTCAGATCAGAAGGCTTTGATCAGACTACAGATGTCAGATCAGAATGCTTTGATCAGACTACAAATATCCTGCTTTATAAATGAAAAATGACTTTGTGAAAAAATGTTTGTGGTTATTTTGGTGCTATTCCTTAACAGTTGATCTGACTTGTCTTCTAAAGGTCACGCCAAAGGTGTACAGCATGAGTCACAACACCTTCATCACTGAGCCAGATACACTGGGTACATTTTTGCCATCTCATCTTCTGTATAGAGTACTGAATGTCTGTGACATGCCAGGCAGAGACATGTTTGTAGGGAGATGTGGTAGATGTGAATGGAAATATTAACAGATAGACACTACATGTGTAAGACAACTCTCCTTTTGTGCTCCAAACCACAACCAAAAAGGACTCCAGTAAAAAATGAAGCATATCTCTCAACCACATGTATAGATTAGCACCTCTAACTGAGACACACGCTCACTAAAGTGTTTCTGCACACTAAGCACAATATTTCCTTCTCCAGAGTATATTTTCCTCTCTTCAGAATGACACCCCTACTTCTACATAGTAAAACAACATGAGTTACAGTTGTTTCCCCTGTGTGGCATATCTATCCTAGTCATCTTCCTCACTGTAGTCAGTGTTGCAGATGAATGAAATTCCATGAGACTTTATTTAGGAATATGTCTTCCATGCTCATATATTATTTCATCTATCACATCTGAAAGTTTTTTTTTTTTTTGCTGTGAAAAAACACACACATAGCAAGGTACCTGTAGTTTACTCCTGTTGTTTACACTCATAGAAAAATAAAGACATTCAGACAAAGGATTTACACCTTCTCCTAATGCAATAAACATTCTGCCCTTTGCCTATTTCTGAATGTTATGTATAGCTCAAAAATAATGCATAATTTAAACAAATGGAAATATTTAAATATACTAGAAGGCTAAGTCATAAATTACTGAGGCAGGCAATGTTATGAAGGAAAACACAAATGCATTTTTAAATAAAGCTTTATATGAAATAGACAGTTCACTTGATGTCAAATGACACATGTTACTGTACAGAGACATTTGTGTGCATACCACCAAGTATGTATTTCAAAATGTGTATTTTACTGGGCAGACTTATATGGACCCAGTGATCTGTGTAACTTAGGATTTAAAATGCATTGTCTAATTTATTGTGATTTTTTTAAAGAAAGTGCAACATACATAAATCTGAAAGAGTCACAGCAAATTGGGCACTGGTACTCTTACTGAGGATATTCAAATGCAGCAGCATTTCTCACTACTTCTGTTCTAAATGAATGGAAGTGTTATCCGACAGTAGGCAATAGAGTATTATATGCTCATCAGCTGTGCCTTCACAGTGCATCATGGGCAAGAAGTAGCTGTCTAAGAAAACATGCTCATGTCAACATGTCTACATGAGGATATTCCAAACTAGAAAGAAAAATTAGTACTAAGTAGTCATGGTAATGCAGGCAAGTTTGAAATGCACAGAAATTCATGACAAGGAAAAATATGTTTTTTTGTCCATAGTGGTCCTGTAAGTTCCATCGCAGAGGTTCACAAATTGCCTAATTTTTTTGGGTCTATATTAGAATCTTGAAAGGACTAAACAGTGAACGCTCATATGAGTGAAAACGGAAAACATTGAACTTCTTATTGTGGGGGACTGCACCCCCCACACCCTCTGCTAACTATATATTCCAACTCCAACATCACACCACAGTGAGGAAAGGGCATATATACCAATCTCCACTGTAACACGATCCCAGAAGACCCCCTTCGATGTTTGCCGTTTTCGCTCATATGAGCATTTGCTGTTTAGTCCTTTCAAGATTTTAATATAGACCCAATTTTTTTACCTTCCATCAAAACTGTATGAATTTGATGGACCACATTATTTGAGACTCCCATTACAACGATATCAAATACCTTGTCCCAAAGTGAATTTAGTCTTTGTATTTCTACTATTCATGAACTGTATCCCTCTACTTCACCGTCTCGGTGACCATCGCAGCAATATTTGCATGCCAACTAATGAGACCTCTAATCCATCTCAAAAACATCAATCTCAACTTGCAATTTGCAACTCTCTAGTGTATTAACAGCAAAATATGTTTAAACGTTGTGCCTAATATTTAAAATTAATTTGTAGTCTTGCAGGAGCACTGAATCAACCTACCAGACTACCCCTCTACTCACAATCACACTCTTATTCTTGGTCCCGTTTGTTTTGTATTATAGAAGCTTGTATTTTATTCTATGGTACCAAAAATGTTATGTTTGCCTAAAGCAAAAATATATCTATATGTGCTGCTAGCTAGGAGAAGGACAATTCCCAAAAATGCGTTTCTACTTTTTTTACTTTTTCTTGCCCATCACACATATCTTAAACCCAAGCTTCACAACAGTTCCCCAGAATACATGGACAAACTATGTTTTTCCAGTGTGGAATCTTCCCTTTTGGTGGAAACACCACAGATTTTATTAACAAGTATGGATAGCTACCAATTTCAGTAGTTCATCTTTTGATCTATGCGAAAATGCCAGATCTATACCAGAGCTTATTTTATCCATTTCACACTCTTTCATTCTATTGTAATTCCCACATTACTCTGGATACATATTGTCTAGTGCTTAAACAAGGACTTAGCCCACATAACAGGCAGCATATGGCACATTCAGTCATCCAGACTGCATCCAATACCCCATGCTTCTGTTTTCTCCCTATCTGTTTTAAAATTAGCAGCCTCTTAAAACTGTTCCAATGACCATCATCTGCATTTAATAGGAACGGTATAATTCTGGGCCCTTCCACATTCTCCAGTACTCCAAATAAAGGCACATAATTTACCCAGGCTCTACTTTCAAGTTTTTCAACTTTCTTGAGCAGCCTAGTGTACTAGTGCAATATAAACTTTATTTGGCTTTCTGATTCCTTTAGATGACTATCCTTGTTAGTAACCACTTCTTCCACTGTTACATTTCAATGAACTTGTACAATGAAAACATGGCATCCTTAATTTCACCTATACTGGCAGCAATATTCTGAAGCTACTTTTCACTTTGAGCACATACACCCTTGCACAATACTATAGGATCTGTGATTGTAGGGTTCAGTGAAATTCACAAAGCATCCAGGGGGCTGGCGTATTGATTCACCTTCAGACTCAAAAACATTTATATTTAACTACTAGAAAACTTATCTGGGCTATTTTTTGCAAAATGTATGAACCCTTACTTTACAACAGACTCCCCTTGCAACTATTTTTTTTTTCTTTTTTTCAAAACAGGTTTATTGTTTTAACATACAAGAGAAATATCATAACAATTTTATACAAATAATTAAAAATAGATATGATTATAACATTCAACAAAACAACTAAAGTATTTACAAAGACATCCACTACAATCAGATCAATTAATTAAACTAAAATACCATGCTATTGAAATTAGGATTTTTTTAACAAATTTTGTAAATTATCCCATACAATATAATAAGATGTTTTTCTAGTTGTTCTTGACCTAATTGTGTTTATTTCCATATGGCACACTATATTCATAACATTTTTAAATTCATTGAATGAAGGAGGTGTATCTGAAATCCAATTTCTGGTTCTTATTTTCCTAGCCACTGCTAGAATAGACCATAACAAGGGAAGCTTAACCTTTTTAACACTTTGAGGTACAGGTGTGCTGAATAATATAAGAGATTTAGAAATAATGAAATTATCTGTAAAAAGAGCCTGCAAAAATTCATTAACTGACTTCCAGTATTCTTTCAATTTTATACAGTCATAAAACATATGAGCCCAGTCAGCATTAATTTCTATATTACATCTCTTACATAGATTATCTTTATTATTTACTTTATTCACCATCAAAGGTGTATAAAAAGATCTATGTAAAAATTTCCATGTATAAAGTCTCCAGACAATGGAAGACGTAGTTCTATAGGCAGATTCCAATATATATTGTTTATCTTGTTGATTTGGTGGGTCCCCATTAATAGAAGTGAAATAATTCCAGTATGTATCTACACTGTAAAAAGTTTCTTGTCTGATAATTTTATGTATGTATGAAAGTTTACCTTTATCAGAAACTTTATGTTGTAAATGTAATATCAAGTAATCAATCAGTGTTGGAATAGATTCTTTAACTGTTATAGACATTAGATCTATTCTATCAATGAGATGTTGTCTAAAGGTCTGAACCTCTAACCAGCAAGTTTCTCTTAGATCAAATTCTTGTTTTAAGAAATCTAGATTTTTAACTTTATTATCAGATATCAACTGATACCAGTACTTTAGATCATTATCTATAGCTAAATGAGTTCCTTCAGAAGTAGATGATAAAAGCATACCCTGAGTATAGATTATAGGGAATATAATAAAATTCCATTCCCTATACTTAGGGTGCATGAATATAAAGTTACGATAGCTAATAATAATATTTAATGGGTAACAAACCATATGTTTAGGTGTAATAGGTGAAGTACAAAATTCCTTTAGTAACCATAACATGGAGTTATTTACAATCATATTTTATGTGTTAAGGAGATTTTCATGAAGTGTATACTAATTAGCTCCCAATAATCTTTCCATTTTGCGACATATGACTGATCTATTAATAAAGTAATAACTTTTACAATAGAAGAGATAGTATATAAAGTCTGGAAAAGAAATACCCCCTTGAGACCAGCTATTAGTATGTTTCTTTAATGCAATCCTAGGACTATTAGGTGCCCATAGGAAATTTAACATTAGTGTATTCAGTTTCTTGATAATTATTTTTGTAGGTGGAAGTATTATTGATTGTATTAAGTATAAAATCTTGGGGAATATTATCATTTTAATAATTGTAAGTCTCTCCTCCATAGTAAAAAACATATTATTTCAGGTATTAAAAAGATTTTGTATATTAAGAAAACAGGTATTATAATTATTATATATAATAGATTTAATATCTTTAGATAGTATTATACCTAAATAAGTTATCTGACCTGAATTGGGTACATATTTAGTAAAATCACTAATGAGAATATTTTTTCGTGTATATATAGGTAGTATTTTAGTTTTTCTTCATTGAATATTAAACCAGAAATACTTTTAAAATTCATCATTTTATCAAATAGAGACTGCATAGAAGAATTAGATCCTGCTGATGTAATTAGAACATCATCTGGAAAAAGTTGAATTTTGGATGTTGTATTTTCATCTATTTCAAAACCCTCTATGTCAGTACTGTTTCTGATCAAATTAGCCCAAGGCTCCATTACTAAAGTGAATAATAGTGGAGAAAGTGGACATCCTTGTTTTGTACCTTTAAGAATGGGTATTTTTTGTGAAAAGTACAGTTTTGTACCTACCATAAATGTAGATGTTCGAGGATTCCCTTGCTGCAGTCCTGACAATTGGGTATAGTCCGCGTCCCAGTCGGCCCGAATACCAGAGTAAGGCTGGCCGGTCATGGCGCCTTAGACTGACGTCAGTACGTCAGGGTACTAATGCGCATGACCGACGTCATTTCCTCAGTCTTTTCTTGCCCCAGATGTCAGAAGACCCAAAAGACAAGTCTCAAAACAACCTGCACCAAAAACATGTACAATATATACAGTAATATATACAAAAATATAAGCATGTAAACTCACCTACACAACCACCCTGAAACACAGAGGGAAGGAGGGAGGGAATTGGACTGCAGCAAGGGAATCCTCGAACATCTACATTTATGGTAGGTACAAAACTGTACTATGTTCTTCGTCTTCCCTTGCTGCAGTCCTGACAATTGGGTAGAATCCCAAAGCAGAGGTAAGGGAGGCTGGCAAATTATAAAGTAGCAGGAGCTGACAACAGGCCTTGTAAAACAGCTGTGGCAAAACCAGCTCTAGTCTTAGAGTATATAGGCAGGTGATAATGCCTAGAGAAAGTATGCACTGAACTCCAAGTAGCTGCTTCCAGAATATCCTTAGTTGCCACCCCCCTTAGAAATGCTGTAGAAGTGGCAGTAGCCCTAGTGGAATGAGGCCTAATCCCAGCTGGAACCTCTTTGCCATGATGGGAATAACAAAATGCAATGCAAAAGCCAATCCACCTAGAAATAGTTTGTTTTGACACAGGCTTGCCCTGTGAACTTAAAGCAAAGAAACAAGTAACTGCTGAGACTGCCTAAAATCTTTAGTCCTGCTCAAATAATAACGCAATTGCCTGTGTACATCTAAAGTGTGCAAAATCTTTTCCCCTTTATTTTGAGGATCTGCAAAAAACGTAGGCAAATGAATAGTTTGGTTTAAAGCCACACTAGAAATCACCTTAGGCATAAAGGAAGGATTAGTACGTAATGATACCCTGTCCTTATGGAAAATCAAAAAGGGCTCTACTGCCATAAGGGCCTGCAACTCAGACACCCTTCTTGCAGAAGTAATAGCCAACAGAAAAGCAGTCTTCCATGACAAATATTTCAATTCAGCAGTAGCTGCAGGCTCAAAAGGTTGTAGAGTAAGTTTTTCCAACACAAAATTGAGATCCCAAGCAGGAGTAGGAGCTCACGTGGGGTCTTATATTCTTTGCCCCTCTAAGAAACTGCTTGAACAAAGGATGCGAAAACAAAGGTGGGTCACAATCATAGTGAGCTGAAATTGCTGCAGCATGAATCTTTATGGAAGAGAAAGACAAACCTTTGTCCAATAATTCAGTAAGATATTGAAGAGCCACACTCAAATTAGGCTCTGAAATCTCCAAATTCTTTGCTGTACTCCAAAATAAAAATCTCTTCCATTTTTCTGCGTACACTCTCCTAGTACTAGGCCTTCTAGCTTCCATAATCACATTTAAAACTTGTTGAGGAAGCTGAGACCTACCATGCTTCAACACAGAATATGCCAAGCTGTGAGATGAAGAGATTGAAGCTTGACATTGAGCAGATGACCGTCCTTCTGAGATAACAGATGAGGAATCAGAGGTAAAGGCCATGGAGGCTTCTTTACAAGACTCCTTAGAAGTGGGTACCAGTGTTGCCGAGGCCAATCTGGAGCTATCAAAATCATCCTTGGCCTGTCCTGTCTGACCTTTAGTAATACCTTTGGAAGAAGAGGTAGAGGTGGAAAGGCATAGACATGAAGATTTTTCCAACTGAAAGACAGAGCATCCACTTTCCAAGCTGTGTGATGAAACCCCTTTGTGCAATACTTTGGCAGCTGGCGGGTTAGTGGAGAAGCGAACAGATCTATGTCTGGAGTTCCCCATGACACTGTCAATGTCTGAAATACATGAAGATCCAGTTTCCACTCGTGGGGATCCATGATTTGTCTGCTTAATACATCTGCTAGGGAGTTCTGTGCTCCTGGCAGAAACCTTGCCTGAAGAGTCAGTTGCAGGCTTAACGCAGTCTCCCATAAAATCATTGCTTGCCTGCATAGAGGATAAGAATGTGTTCCCCCTTGCTTGTTGATGTACCACATGACAGTTGTGTTGTCTGTCAGAATCAACACCTGCCCTGGAAGAAGTAACTCCTTGAACGCCATCAATGCAAACTGGACTGCTAACATCTCCTTCATGTTGATATGTAGATGCTGTAGTCTGGCAGGCCACTTGTCTTGTATCCACTTTCCATTTAGATGAGCTCCCAAGCAGTGTCCGAGGCATCTGTCGTTAAAATCTGACTCGCCTCTGGCCGGGTCACAGAGAGTCCCTTGTTTAGGTGACATTCCTGAGCCCACCACAAGAATTCCTTTTGAAGGCAAGGTATTATTTGAATGACAGTGTCCAAATCTTGGCAGTGCTGTGTCCATACATTTTGAGATACCATTGCAGCTTCCTCATATGCAGTTTGGCATTGGGAAGCACCAGAATACAAGATGCCATGAACCCTAATGCTTGAAGGACTGTCCTTGCAGTCAGCACGGACTGATGAGATAGTTGATGGAAGTAAAGTGACAGACTCTTTTGTTTGTCCGGGGTTAAAAAGGCCATCTGGGCTGCTGTATTCAGTCTCACACCCAGAAAGCACATGTCTTGAGAGGGTACTAGACTGGACTTTATTTCGTTCACAGAATACCCTAGGCATCTTAGCACTGCTATGACATATTCCAGATGCTGTAGAAGGTGTTCCTTTTCTTGAGCCAGAATCAGGCAGTCGTCCAAGTAAGGATAAATTTGAATGCCTTGAAGCCTGAAGTAAGCTATCACTGGAGCCAGAACCTTGGTGAATACTCTGGGCGCAGTAGATAAGCCAAAGGGCAATGCAGAGAACTGATAATGAAAATCTCCAGTTCGAAACCGCAGATACTTTCTGCAACTTAGCCTTATGGGCACATGAAGGTAAGCTTCCTTGAGATCCAAAGTTACCATCCAGTGATCCTTGCCCAGCAGAGGTAACAGTTGCTGAAACGTCAACATCTTGAACTTGGGAATGTCCAGATAAGTGTTGAGGATAGATAAATCCAAAATTGGTCTCCACGTGTTCCCCTTCTTTGGCACTAGGAACAGGCGAGAATAAAATCCAAGCCCCTTTCTGACACAGGGACTGGCTGAATAGCCCCTATCTGGAGTAACTGAGAAACTTGCTTGTGAGCCTCTTTTCTTTGTGGAGGAGGAACATCTGGCATGCCTTTGAAAAGGGGCATTGTGTGGAAATAAAATCTGTACCCGTGATGAATGATATCCAGCACCCATCTGTCTTGAGTGATTAAATCCCAATTGTCTTTGAAAGAGACAATCTTCCTCCCAAAGGAGCTGCCAGACGAGAGTCCACTGGCAGCTGAAAAGGCAGGTCATTGGTTTTGCTTACGAAAGGACTGACCCCTGCCCTCACCAGAAGTCTGAGCAGGTGAACTGTCTGATCTAGGCCTAAACGAACCTTGAGCCCTGCCCCTACCACGTCTAGACCTACCCCTAGACTGGGAACCATAAGCAGGATATGTCCACCCCTTAGCAGGCCAATTTCTACTAAACTTGGAGGCTGCACCTGCAAAAATCTTTAACAGTCTGCATAGACTTAGCTTTGTCCTCCATTTTCTTTAAAACTGCTTCCACAGGCGGTCCAAACAACACATCAGACTGTAAAGGAGCATCCAAAATCCTGGTCTTAACATGCTCAGCTAAATTCTGATCCTTCAACCATGCATGTCTGCGAAGAACAGAACTAGTAGCAGCCACCCTCGAGGAGGCCTGAACAGCATCAAAACCACACTGCAAAGAATGCTTACCCACTTGTTCAGACACAGGAACCAAATCCAGCAATTCTTTACACTCAATACCTTCCGCCAAAGCATCCACCTTAGATTTCAATTGTGAAAGGAGATAATTCTGATATTTCAGCATATGAAATTGACAATTCAACGCCCTCATGGCTAGAGTGGAAGAAGTATATACTTTCTTACCCCACCTATCCAAAGCCCTTGCCTCTTTATCAGAGGGTACAGGATTTTTAACCACAGAAGCTTTAACACCTTTAGGCCCCTGAGAAACAGTTTCTGGGTCCGCCCTGGGACTCTTAAACAAATACTTATGAGCTTCGGGCACCCTATAATACCTATCAGGCTTAACAGGAGCAGGAGGCAAGGAATCAGGGTCCAGAGAAGCCTCTGCAAAAACATCCTCCACCACATTCAACACAGGAGGAATAGCTAAGGGCCTATGCTGGGGCAAAAACAAGAATTCCCTAAGCCTTTTTCTGGAGTCAGAGTAATCTTGGCCTTCCCATTTAAAGTGCTCCCTCATGGAGTGAAGAGTCTCTGAAAATGAAAAATCCTCAGGAGGAGAAGCTGAAGGAGTGGAATCATCCACATCAGAATCAGAATAAGTAGGAAACTCTTGCAAGTCTTCCACAGAAGACTCTGAAGCCTGTGAACACTGTTCAAAACTATCAAACTCCTGTTCCACCCTAGGCCTCTTATCAGGTGGGGGCATAGAACCTCTAATCAGAGTAATCAAATCTTCTGCCATTTTAAGCATATGTTTCTTAGGCACAGAGCCCGAAATGCTAGGAGAAGCCGCTACAGAAGCTGAACTTGGCCTTCCTCTAAAAGAAGCTTTGGCAACAGAAGGAGAGGCCCTAACTACCTTGGGAAGAGAGGGAAGAACAGTTACCTGAGAAGCCCCCTCAGCCTGGCCTACCTCCTGAGAGGGCACATCCTGTAACAGTAAAGTATCTGCCTGAGACTCCATAGAGACACCTGGCAAAACCTCTGGCTCCCCTGAGCCTTCTAAAGGACCGTCGTCCGGGACTGCCGGTTCCTCACGCCTAGACTTCACTGTTTTGTCCTTGCGCTTCTTAGATGAAGCAGGCGTCGGAGCATCCGACGGCATAGTATAATTGCAACGCTTCCCAAACACTAACCTAGCACAATCAAGCCTCCTCTTAATAGTGCGCTTGTTAAATCTAGCACAAGAGCGGCAACCAACAACGTCGTGCTCAGGCCCTAAACAGGGTATACACAATGTATGATAATCCCTATGCGGTATCTGCTTCCCACAAGAAATACAGTTATTCACTTTTTCTGACATCCGGTTAAATACTGAAGCAAGAAAAAACCAAAATGTTCCCCAACGGGGTTACTTAGCCAACTCTGTATCCGGTCTGAAACTCCGGTTTCGGAAAATCTCAGAACGCCAACCTGCACTCGCAAAATTGCTTCTGCATCGGACCATGCGGCAAAAAAGACTGAGGAAATGACGTCGGTCATGCGCATTAGTACCCTGACGTACTGACGTCAGTCTAAGGCGCCATGACCGACGTCAGCCTTATACTCTGGTATTCGGGCCGACTGGGACGCGGACTATACCCAATTGTCAGGACTGCAGCAAGGGAAGACGAAGAACATCATATGTTCCTACCTTAATATAAGCCAACGTTCCTTTGTATAAATGCTCAATTAGATTTACAAATGCATCAGAGAAGTTTGTGCACTTCAGTAAGGTAAACAAATAGTCCCAACTTACTGAATCAAATGCTGAACTTATATCAAGACTAATAAGTGTTAAATCTTTCTTTTTCCTATTTGCAAAATCAATTAATGTTAAAGTTCTTCTTATATTATCAAAAGTATTTCTATTTACAATGAAGCCTGTCTGATCTATATCTATAATGCCAGGAATGATTGTCTTCAATCTATCAGCATAAATACTTATAAACATTTTATAATCAACATTAAGTAATGAGATGGGCCGATATGAAGTACATCTAGTTGGATCTTTATTAGGTTTTAAAATTGGCAAAATAAATGTATATTGCCAAGATGGGGGGGTTATTAACTCAGTTTGGGCCAAAATAAAAACCTTATGTATTAATGAATATGTACTTTTAGAAAGGATTTTATATATCTCTGGTATAATACCATCATTACCCGGTGCTTTGTTTGATTTAAGCTTATTTATTTGTGTAATAACCTCTGTATATGAAATACTTTTGTCCAATAGTTTAATCTGTTGTTTATTAAGCTTTTTATTCATGTTTGTGGTTATAAACTCCTTTATTTTATCTTTAGGTTCCATGTTAATGTTATTATTGTTAATATTGTGAAAGTGATTTCTAAATTCATCTAGTATTTCTGGTAGACTAGAAACATTCTTCTTTTTCCTTAGGGAAAAGATTTATTTGATATGGTTTTGTTTATTCAACCTTTTTGTTTTATTTTTAAGTCTATGTTAATATTTGGGGCTTATTGAGTAAGACAAAAACTTGTATTTCTCTAGAGTTATTTTAACTTTATGAGTTAAAATTTCTTTGTATTTCTCATTTAGTTTGTTTATTTCTTCAATGACTTTCTTATCCATAATATTTTCTTTATTATTATGTTTATAAGAGTCTAATTTACTTTGAATATCTAACAATTCCTTATCCCAAGATTTCCTTTTATTAATATACCATCTTATACTTTGTCCATATAGATATGATTTTAAGGCATCCCAAACATAGACAATGGAGACTTCAGGAGTATTATTTATGTCTAGAAAATGTTGTACTTCTGAAAGTATATATTCTTTATAGTCGTTTAGTTGAGTTAAGTATGCTGGTATCCTTTTGATATGAACATTATGAGTATTTTTTATCATGAATTCAAAAACAATTGAATTATGATCAGCTATAGGACATGAAATGATTTTGGAATTAATTAAATCTGTTACCATCTGGTTAGAAATAAAGACCCTATCTATTTTTGAATAAGTTTTGTATCTGTTAGAAAAAAATGTGTATGGTAATGATTTTGAATCTATCTGATTATTAATATCATTCAAATGATAAGAATTAGCAAAATCATTTAAATGTTTTGCATTTAGATGTAATTCTTCTTCTTCCTATAGTGGTAGTATCACTTTCATGTAGTATACAATTAAAGTCACCAGCTAAAATAATATCTCCTATAGAGAATGATATGATCTTCTCAAGATGATGTTTCACTGTATTAATACCAATTCCAGGTATCCAATATACATTAATTAAAGTGTAAGTCTTCCCATTAATTTGTATTGTAACCATACAAAACATTCCTTTGTCATCCTGATAAGACTTAATGGTTTTAGGAATGGGCATACTTTTATTCCATAAAATAGCCACTCCTCTTTTTTCTGAGTGTGCTCTGAACTAACCAATACTGTATATTTGTTTGTGACTAGTTTATCAATATCTTTTTTCAAGAGATGGGTTGCTTGCAGGAAGACTAAGTTGGCCTTATGTAAATTAATGTATCTTATTAGGCTTGCCCTTTTACATGGATTATTCAATCCATTAATGTTTAAAGAAATTCCTTTTAAAGATGTCATTTGGTATTTTTAAAACTTAAGAATCTTATGATCAAAATAACAAATAACAACATAAGTAATGTTACATCTCCTCCTTTAGGTGTACCTTTAAATATAGCTGTATTTATTGAATCTCTTATGGGATTTTGTATAGGATTGAATTTTGTTTGTAGTGACAATGAGTGTACAAAATATATTGTGGATGTCAAAACTATATACATATAACAATGAACAAGTGAAAATAATGTAAGGATTAAACCTTGCATCCAGCCTGGAGTTAAAACTCCAACTTAGAGTAGTATATACCACTCAAGTTAACCCCCTACCCTAAGCAGCAGTACCTCAGCTACCACCTTATCAATTTAATACTGGTTATATTTAACTTAAATTAACAGCTTTCAATTCAATTATCTAGCAAGACAAGACTACACATTTGATAAAACAGCATCATATAAACTAAAATAAACTTTTTTTTAAAAAAACTATTCATACTACTATATACATCTATGTAATATAATACACTTGTATTCAAATAGCATTCAAACAAACTTGATATTAGGAACCAAGAGGAGAGAGAGAAAAATAAAAGATGTGAAAGAGGGAGAGAGAGTGAAAGAAAGAGAGAAAAAAAAAAAAAAAGGAAGTCATATTTACATATTAATTTATTCAAAGTATGTAAAAATAAGTTCTAACATTCATTTAAATCAAAAACTTTGGCTAATATGGTTCAGACATTACATATATTAAGATGCATCTATTTTCTGTCATGTAAATGCAGTCAACAGCTTCAAAAAACCTTGAATTGCTTGTATATGAGCATTTTACTCATACTCATTATTGTCAATAGAATAAAATATTATATTTACAGAAATTGTTATAAATCATACTGCATAGTTATGCAAGTTCTCAGAAACACTTGAATTATTGTAAAAAACATCTGTATTTTGTATGTCTATACTACTGCTTTAAAATATATCACATGACAATTTCTTCCAGTATAGAGTTATAAAGTTATTTATGCTTGTCAATCAGATGAATTAAATGAGTTATAGTAATGTATATGTTTGGAACATAAGTTTTCAACACAGATTAGTATGCAGCAGTCAAGTAGATTTTCAAAAACACTTGAATAAATGTTTCATTTTCTATGCCTTCTAAAATAAACATTTACTTACTACAAGAAACTGCATCATTTAAAATCATTATAACTGACATATTTTATGAATTATAACATAGATATTTAAGTAATTATATAAAATAACTCACATTTAAATGTCAAAGAGTTCATTTTCCTTCACATAGTCGCATGTGCATCAGTTCTACTTCCTGGTAGAGTGTTCTTCCTGAATTTGTGCTGTGACAGTGTGATATCTGGGTCAAAGGTCAGATTGACTGCTTTCAGCTTCTCTGTGAGAATTCTGAGAGTTGAAGCTTTTGAAACAGCTCATGGACACTGTGCATGAGGTAGCCCACATCCCAGATTGTCTCCCTTAACATTTCGGTGGGAAATTTGTTAAAAACTAGTGACAAACATTCATTTAGCAGTGTAAATGCATCTAAACATGACAAAACCTTCGCAATGTATTTTACAGGTTATTACAGCCTCTATTTAAGTGAAATTAAGCCCAAAGTTATTAATAAGTAATAAAACTCAATATTTTTGTCCCAACTCAATTTTTATGCAAATCTTATTTACTGTGTCTATATGATCAAAAGCATTTCTATATATTAATATGAGAAAAAAAATAAAGAGAAAGAATAAAGAAAAGAAAAAGAGAGTAGAAAATAAAAGAGTGTAAAGCAGAAACAAAAAAAAAAATGTAAGAGAAAGCTATAAGAAGTATATACAATGGAATATTTCTTACTGTTTATATTAATAGAGTTAAAAATAAAACATATTATTTACTATTATTTAGTTCTAATTATTATTAGTTAAAGCATGACAGATTATTTACAAACAAGCATAAGCAGTATAATCAAGAAAGTATAATTAGGAATAGCATTTGAAGAACATATAAACTTTTTACAAGGAATAAATATGTTATTATTCCATTTATCATATTTTCATTACTCTTCTCTCCCTGCCCTCCCCCACTCTTTACCCACTGTATAATCTAAATAGAATGTCATTGTTTAAACAAAGAAAAGAAGAGAAGGAGAAAAAAAGAAAAAAAAATGTGTCAAATTACTGACCTTACTTCTCTTTTTCAAAAAGAGAAACAAATTGAATGATAGCTTGTTATTAGTTCCTCAGATATTTTGACTGGTTATGAAACAAAACATTTCTTTGCACACAGAGAATAACTTTGATTAAATCTTTTTCAGAACATTTGTGGCTTTCTGGAAGTGCAGGAACTATATTTAAAAAGATTAATAATGAAGTAAAATGATGAGAGAAAAAAAGAAAAAAAACATAGAACAAATCATTTGTTCTTTAGTCTCTTCTTCTTCTCTGAAGTCTTCCACAACGTTTCAGTTGCCAGTCTCTTTAATGAAGGACTAGCCCATTCCATTTCCTCTATTTTATCCAAAATCTTATTTTTTTTGATAAACAGTAAAGCAGAATCTAAGTCATCAAAGATTTTAGGACCATCAGGAAGGAAGATTTTTAGCTTGGCAGGAAACAGAAGGTATGTTTTAAACTGTGCTTTTTTAAGCTCCCTTATTAGTGGCAGAAAAACTTTTCTTTTAGCTATTACCAGGGAAGAATAGTCATTGTCAAAACGCACAGTTGTCTCATTAATCTTAACAGGAGCTTTAGCCCAAGCAGATTTAAGAACCATCTCTTTATCAAAAGATGATAGAAATCTAACTATAACTGATCTAGGATAGTTTTTGTTAGAGTTAGTATTAGCTATAGATCGATGTGCTCTTTCGATACCAAAAGAGAATGCTTCTGGTAAATCTAAAGTTTTAGGGAGCCATGTTGTTAAAAAAGAAGTAATATTGTTACCTTCAATATTTTCTGGCAGTCCAAAAATCCTAATGTTATTGCGCCTAGATCTATTTTCCCCTTGCAACTATTCTTAATAGTTTTTTGCAGGCCCATAATGATATACTTTTTTAGCCTACTAAACAAGAAGAATTCATCTGCCGTAATATACATACATGAATGCATACATTCATACAGTCCAGTTGCAGAAGTAAAACCTCTTCAACTGCAAAATGTATAGTTTCACTATATGCCTGGTAGCCTACACAGATTTTTTTTTAGAAAGTGATGCTCATAATTTTAAAATATAAACTATTGTGTTCTTCACTAATAAATGTATGCTGAAAACAATTTCCTGTACAAAAAAACTGTATTTTACTAGGAATTCTTAACAAACAAGTTGAGAATATATAATTTTATTTATTCTTATAATATCTAGCTGCTACATTATTGTTCAGATGAACAATTCATCTATGAAGGACTTGCACTTGGCAGACTATTCCAGAAGCCATTTCCTTTTATTGCATTGTGTTTCTTGAAGTTTCTCAGCTCTGGAGCTGTTCACATGTAATTGATGTGTAGGTAATCTGTACTACCTGTTAAAGCTTTTGAACATCTTATGCTGTTTCAGTTTGTTATCATGATTTAATAGCATGCAACAATCCAGAGGAGCAACACAGCTTAATGGCAACAAAAATGTGCATTAAAGAAGTAAAAACAGACCTAACATACCTGCAATGGAAAATACTTTCTATTATTGCAGAATTTTCTATAACTGTCGCACAGTATCTTAATGAACTTCCTCCAGATTATGTTATAATTCAGGTGTGCTGTTTGCAATGTTAAACATTAGCACTGATTTCCTGAAAGGGTTAAAACAAATCAAATTCTATTGCAAGTAATTAAGAGCATGACCCAGATGAGCCTTGATAACTGGCCTGTATTGCCAACCAGCATTTAGAATAATATGTATGTAAACATTTGTGCAGATCTGAGCATGTCTTGTTATCTGAATTCTACGAAGAATATTTGCAAACTATAGCAGTAGAATGAGGACTTAAATATCTCGGTAACAAGAACACTTCATTTAGGAGTTATTAATTAAATGTAATTTAATTTTATTTACTTGCTAACTGGATAAATTAAATTGTTCTTTTTAGAACCTTTTAGCTATGACCTGGGCCAAGATAGAACTGACAAATGTAACATATATTGAAAATTCAGTGTAAATAATCAACAAGCATATTTTTGGGAGGCTGGATGAAAACAGAGTACACATGGAAACTCCACACAGATATGGGAAGAATACACAAAACTGCATTCAGTGACTAGTGGTCAGGACTGAACATCATACTAAATTCATTAGCTACAATGATGGTACATACTATTTATGACTTCTTATACTTAGCACTGATGTTTACTCTTTTACTCATATTTGACATTTATTATTTAGACTCAAGTAATTTGCTGCTGTGGTAAATCAATGTTCAAAGTTTATAAACTGACTACTCAGGAGATCAAGTCTAGCTAATCTCCATGAAGAGATAGTCCAACAGGCCATCTCAACAAACGATTGATCTATTTTCTTTCTGATTTTCATATCAGTCATAATAACTAACCTAGCCAATGCTTTCCAGCTATATTCTTAAATAATTCTGAACATTTATTCTTCTTTATTTGATCAATAGTTAATAAAATGTTGTAGTATATGAAGCATAGTGATTATGCTCCGATATCCAGAAAAAGACAAATCAGCTAAGTGCTTCTAGAGAATGAGACCTGATCTTAACAAATGGTAAGCACCCCGTGCTTCACTTTTTAAGATCAGGTATTGTGTTAGGCAGTTAAACCTTTCAGTACTGGCCAACAACCAATAGAGGCAGAATAAAAAACAGATTTATTTCTGCCTGCTGTCTATGTCGGTAATGCGTTCTTGACGTTCTCTAGCATAACAGAATGCCTTAAACTGTCTTTCTGACAGTGATCGATAAGTGTTTTATGGCTTTGACAGCCTGCAAAACACATAGTGCTTTTTTGTAACTAGTAGTAAGTGGAGCAGAAAAAGCTCCATGCATGACAAAGAATTATGATCAGGTCTCTGATCATAACCCTTTATTACATGTTCTTCACATGGATGCCTAGATTCACCTCTTGAGCTTCACTCTCAAGGTGAATTTCTTGACATCCATGTTGAGAACAGATAATATGCAGGTTATGATTAGTGACCCACTTACAATCCTCTATGTTATTCCTAGCTATTACTCTTCCTAAAAGTATTACTGTCTAATGTCACTGGGGTAGATCCACTTGCAGACATTTAAATACTCATATTAGATCACTCCTATACAATCAAAAGTGTACCGGTCATAAATTTAGCTTATCCAGACTGTCTACATATTTTAACTTTTTTAAAGTAGTTACACTTTTTGTAAATCATCTTTGAATTTTTTTCTAAAATCTTGATTTTACCCACCCTATAACGAGAGAAACCATGTTCATTTTTGAGTAATGGTATGATAATACTTTTATATGGAGGAATCATAAAGCATTTCAGGGAACAATGTCTATCATGCAATCAGGTCACTATCAACTGTGGGGAAGTATCTGTATTATTTAGTAACTCATTGTTTCTTACCAGGACACACATCTGGAACTGACTGAAGCTTTAGTTACACTCTGTAAAATTAATTGCCACATTATAGCCATTATAGATCTATCTGTGACCTCCTTCTGAGCATGCAGAATACCTTAACCAGTTAGAAAAGCTAGCAGTCAAACCAAATACCTTTCCTATAGGTGACTTCAACTATTCACACAAAAACTGGCAAACATTTACTACCAACAAGTATGCCCTGAGATTTCTGGACTTTGTAAATGCCAGTGCTATTGACAGAATTACTTCCCTGCCCTCCTGAAATGTTAACCTTCTTGATCTTCTCGCAAATATTTCTCCAGATTGCAGCAGCCATCTTATTATCCCCTCCTTAATCACATCTGACCACCTTGCTGTGATCTTTTCTTTGAAAGCCTGTTTTGTGGCCTCTGCTAACTCATGTATATTAAGGGATTATTCTAAAACCAATTATTTGCTGTTTACTTATCTTTTTAGCAAACACAAATCATATAGCTCCTCAACAAATCTAGCAACTGAGGTTACTGATTACTTCTCTGAATTTTTCTCCCTCTTTAGAGATGCGTTGAGCCATCCATGCTAGTCCGGAGTAAACATAATTGCAAGTTTAGAACTAAACCCATATGGTGGAACTACTGCATCAACAAACTCTGTAATAAAAAGATGTCCACTTCATCATTCTAAAGGGGATTTAAAACAGGTAAGTAAGTCTCATAAACTTGCCACTAGGAAATGCAAGTCCAGCTACGAATTTAGGATTGTAACTAATTCAAAAGATAACCATAAGGCCTTCTTCAGCTATATTAGGAAGATTAAAAGTAACTTACAATTATTTCAAATGGCACCTCCTTCTCTGGCCCCAAGGACACGGCTAATATTCTTGTGGATAAAATCTCTTCCAAATTCACCCTGCCCACCCTCACATCTCTCTCTTATTAGTCCTCATAGTCCCCCTTCTGAGAACATTTGGGCCAGGTCTTTTTATTACTTTCAAAAATTAAAAACACTACTTCCATGGGTCCTGACAATATCCCTGTACACCTGCTGAGAAGTATAAAGTTCCACTTAGCAAAACCCCTCCATCGACTTTTCAGTCTTAGTTTCTCCACTGGTTATGTTCCCAATGAGTGAAAAATGGCAGTTGTGTGCATTGAATAAAGGTGGTCCCTCTACCTGACCCTGGAAAGTACATGCCTTTCAGTCTCACTAGTATTATTTTCAAGGCTTTTTACAGTATTATACCTGAACAAATAAGCAGTGATGTAGGTGACCTTATATCCATTGCTACACATCAATTTGGCTTTGTAAAAGGATGATCATGCCTGTTCATCCAGACTGAGTTCTTGAAAGAATTAATGAGGCCATGGAAGAGGGACATACAGTCCACACTGCTTATCTAGCCTTTGCCTAGGACTTTGGCACTATCATCCATGCTGGGAGTATTGACACATTTCCCCATCTCAGCAGTAACCCATACATAATTTGTTGGATTGGTAATTGCTGTTTGACAGAACCTATGTCATTAAGGTTGGGAATATTTACTCTGTATATAAAAATGTAATTAGTCATGTTCCACAAGGCTCTGTCCTCAGTTCCCTCCTCTTTGGTTTATATTTTCTGTGACAAAAAAGCCAATATCAAGGGACTTTGGCTAGCCAAGTTTGCTAGTGACTGCAAACTAGGAGCAGTTATCATATCCCATTCTGATACTCAGTTTCTCCAATTGGCTGGACCAAACAAATCCTTGGTGTATTAAACATGAGTTTACATGTAACACCAGGAAATGCAGCAGTTTCCTTTGGTAAATCTAGCATTACTACTGCTTACCTTATAGATATCAGTCCACTTAAATTTGACACTGCCATCACAGACTTTTGGGTATGTATGTTGATAACAGACTTTCCTTTGAACAGGAAATCCTTCTACCTTCACAGCTTAACCTTCGTGACATTTCATGAAGGTCCAAAAAAGTATAATCCTTTATATATCCCCTTATTAAGCCCATAGTTGAATATAATACACCCTTTGGCATGTACCTCACCAAGCACTTAAACCAGCTTTACAGATCTCAATGTTTTCTCACCAAAAAGATTTCAGGTTTCAGTACTCCTAGTTATTCTGATAGACTAAAATCTCTGTCACCTTACTCAGTGCCATACAATCTCCTGAGGGGTGATCTGTGCTTAGCTTTCCATGCTCGGAATGAACTAGCACTCTTTGAACTCTTTCACCTAAATAGAAAATGTAGTAAAGTAAGCACCCATTCTAGAGACATACACCTACAGCAGCGCATCAGCAAGACCACATGGCACAACAGATACCTAATCCAGCATATCTCCAGTTTCTGGAATAGGCTTCCCTTACCTATCAAGCAGAGTGCTTCCTTTGTAAGCTTTAAAACTAGACTGGATGGGTGATCACAAATTTTCACCAGGAATATGTGGAGATAGTCTACTTAATGAGGGGTGCTGCTAGTTTCCCACCAGTACTGGGTGATGTGACTGAGCTTCTTGATGGTAAAAACCTATAAACCTATGAATCAACATAGTGCTATTTCTACAGGATATATATCTTAAATATGTTTTAATAATATCATAACACCATTTACTTTCGACCCTTGCATGTCCAGCAAAGATATTCTGGTTGTTCCATATCAGACTTGTAAGTTAAGGTTCTTCAGGGATATATCCATATACCTTTGGAAACAGCAACAATGGAGATTAAGTCAATTCAGTTGTTCAGTCTCACAGTCAGTTATTTGAACCAGGATATTGGTTTTATGAGACACTATCTATTTATTTATTTATTTGTTTGTTTGTTTATTTATTTATTTATTTGTATTTGTTTACCAGGAAGGTCCACTGGGCCAAAGTGAGTCCATTTTATGTGGAGGCCTGGGGAGAAAAGCTCCACATAGATTAACAATATATACATGAAATAACACACAATACCTGATACAGAGTATTTACAGTCACAATGCATAGAACAGTATGTGCACAACAGTATAGGTTATTACATAAACAATACACATTTATGTGCAATAGTTAACTGTAGATAACTGAGATTGTGCGGGAGTTCAAGTCAGTTTAGTTGAAGTAGTGATGAACAGTGGTGAGCTGAAAATTTTGCATTTGTTACAAATTTAGTGATCTTATTGTAGCATGAGTCAAGTTTGGTTGTCAGGGAGGAGTGGATATTGGTAAGGATGGCACTTATAAACTTTTCCCTTTGAGTAACTAACAGTGGGCACAAATAAGGTGTACCAAAGGATAACAAATTCTTATACTACTAATGTATGAATTTATAATAAATTTACCCAGAATCCAAACTGTTATCCCAGTAAGTTAACAGTAACCGTAAGATTACTGATGTTTGTGCTTTGACACCTGAGCTTTATTCATGACATGAGCATAGTTACTACTACAGAACATTCTAGTCAGAGCACTAGTAAACAGAAGCCTAAGAGTCAGGAATGCCTTACTTTGTTAATTTCTGCTGTTTCTCATAAGTATCTGTCAGAACCTTAGACTGACATGTCTTTTTCTTCGCTCTTTCTCTCGCTCCCTTTCTCTCAGTTAGATAAACCACACCCTGTATAGTGTAATAACTGCACACAAAATCAATCCAATCCAATCTATTATTTTATTCTTTTGTTGTGCAAATCTTTTTCATATCACATCACTATGAACTGGACATTACTGCAAATTCATATTTTCTGTGAAACAAAACATTGGCCGGACACAGAATAATAGCTTAGCAAAATAAATAAAAAATATAGCTTTTTTTCTCTTTCTTAAAAATGTGCAACTTTTTTTTTTTTTTTTTGCTTAACTTATCCTAGTCTTCTAAAATTTCAGGCTTGCATACACACAGTGGGACACACACACACACATACATACACAAACACACACACACACACACACACACACACACACACACACACACACACACACACACACACACACACACACACAATTCATCTATTTCTGAGGTGCAGTTGTCATACTTAGCATCCAAACTGCACATTTTCTTTCAACACTGGTACTTTTCATGTGTCTTTTTTAGTCAATAAATTAGAAATGATGTACTTCACTTTCTAGCCACAAGTAAAGATTTAAGCACTGTATCAAACATTAGTAACTTATCTCCCAAACAAGTGCTCCTGCTAGCCTTGAAAGCTTGTGTAATTGTAATACCTATGTTGGTCATATAAAAGGTTATTACATCATCTCTGTGCTTTAGTGCCTGTCCTGTCAGAAAACATCATTTTGTTCATTATCAAGGCTCCAAGACCATCAAAACTGACACACAGAGAAAGAATGAAAGGAAGTCCGAATGGACATATGATAAAATCAGCAAGCAAAGAAGGGTAGTATTGCTTGAATTTAATTCATCCTTTTACAAGGTGGACCCTGTTTTTACAAAATCTCACCAAGATGATACTGCTATATACACTGTATTTTACATAGCCTTTATTACGGACAGAAGTAGGTTAAAAAATGAAAAAAAGACAGCTGGGTGCACAAGTCTCAGGATAAAAAAAGTGTTCAATCCTGGTAGGCTCATTGGTGCTTGGACTGGAAAAAATGACAGTGTACAATACTCAAAATACGGAAGCATTCCTACAATGAGGTTAGGCCAGGCTCAGGGAGAGGATGGCCCCCCTGTTGTAGAAGAAAGAAGAAGTTCACAAATAAACACAAAAACTGACAGGCCAAAACTATAAAGAACCATGAAGATGACAGAATGGACTACTGGGGATAAGAAAGAAATTATGTATTGTTACTATTATACAAGAAACCCAGAATTTCCAGAGAGAAGATATACAAAAAGATTGAAAAAGAAGTTAGAGGAAAGAAAAATACCTGCACAACAAAAACTGTCAAAAGCATCAAATGCAAATTTGTGTTGATTAATACACAATATGAAAAGAGACATAGAGGAGCTCTCTGATCATGTAGCCCAGGCTGGTATGACCCTGACCTTGAGCAGCATCTTACCCTCACCTAGAATGATGCCACAGTACAAAGACAAAATGATCGATTTTAACAATTGGCTAAAATTTTGGTGTCATTCAAAGGGGATCCAGTGTCTGTCAGCCTGGGATGACATGCTCGACAAGCCACGTTGCTTCGCTAGGGACGGCTTGCACCTGTCACCACTGGGCTTTCGGATATCGGCAAAGGCTCTTGCCACCCCCATAGTGCCTTTTTTAGGCAAGGCTCAAAAGTCAAACCCACCCCATAGACAGCACAAGGAACAAGAAACTAAGGGTAATGCTGCTTAACGCCAGAAGTCTTAACCTCAAGATGCACGCACTCAAAGCTCTCCTCAGTATGGAGAACATCGATATCTGTGCAGTGACAGAAACCTGGTTCAAGGCTCCAGAGAGCACCCCAGCACTACCAGGCTATACCTCATATCATGCTTTTCGACCCAAGAACCCGGACCGAACCACAAAAGGAGGAAGTTTCCATATTTATCAAGGATATCCACACCTCCAGGTTAGTGGCATTGCACGAAGTATCGGAGACCATCCATGTGCAACTAACAGTGGGCAAGACTGCTTTTCAGTTTATAGCATCCTACAGACCACCCTCTCAAAGTCAGGAATCCCACTCGGCTTTCCTGAAAACATTGGAGAACATGAAGATCTCTCCGAACACCATTATATTGGGCGACTTCAACTACCCAAACATAGACTGGGAGCATTACTCAAGCCACAGCACCTTAGCCCAAAGGTTCCTGGAATTTATAAACTCAAATGCTATGGAACAACTAGTCACCATTCCCACAAGAGGGGACAACATACTAGACCTGATCATTACCAACATGGGGACTCTATGCTCCACACCAGAAGTATATCCCTCATTGGTAAGATCAGACCATAAATTAATTTCACTGGATGTCCTCATCCCGACCCCACCCCCAGCCCAGAAAACCACAATGAAAAACTTCTCAAAAGCGAACTTCTCACTTCTCAAAACTGAAGTGGAATCCTTCAAGGCCCCAGGGCCAGTGGAAACTACGGCCCAAACTGCAGAATCCTATATAAACGCATTCTACGGACATCTCCAGGAATGCATGGATCATGCTATCCCAAACAAAACCAAGACCCAATCATCCAAAGGCAGGCATCCAGTCCGGTGGACCCCTGCCATAAATAAACTGTACAACAGAAGGAGGAAGCTACTACATGATAGAGCAAAATCCCTAATAGGGAAGGCATCTCTGATCAGTACTAGCAAAAAATTATGATCCCTCATAAAATCCTCCAAGGCCAGCTTCGAGAGAAAAATTGCACAGGACACCAAAGACAATCATGAGGCTTTTTTCAGTTATGTTAGGAACCTGGGATACAACTCCCAGACTTGTTCTGAGTTGATTCTAAACGACAAAAAATACACTGAACCCACAGACATCACCAATATCCTGGCAGACAGGTTCAGTGCAAACTTCTCCACCCCCTCCCCCCCCAAAAGAGCAAGTATCTATTCCGGCAGAGGGCTGCCTCCCAAACATCTCTGATGCTCAGGTGAAGGCTGCCCTCTCCAAAGCAAAAAACACTGCTTCCATGGGACCAGATGGCATCCCAGGTTGTGTCCTACATGAACTCAAAGAGGAACTAATCCCTCAAATAAAACAGCTATACAATCTCAGCCTCACTACAGGATATGTGCCCACAGAATGGTGTACAGCAACAGTGGTCTCACTCCACAAAGGTGGAGCCTCTACGGACCCTGGAAACTATCACCCCATAATCCTGACTAGCTTAGTCTGCAAGGCTATGGAGAGGATCATCATGGAGCTCATAAACAAAGACATTGGGGACCTACAGACACTAGATCCTAACAAGTTCGGCTTTGTCAAGGGCAGATCCTGCCTTTTGAACCTGGTTGACTTCTTCGAAACAGTCACCAAAGCCATAGATGAAGGGAAGGTAGTCCACACAGCCTATCTGGACCTTGCAAAGGCATTTGACACAATACCCCACTCGGGCATCATAGATAAGCTATCCAGCTTAAATATAAACCCCTATGTCACAAGATGGGTCGCAAACTGGCTCAAAGACAGAACCCACAGAGTGAGAGTTGCTGGAGCCATGTCAGACTCGAAACCGGTCACAAGTGGCATCCCACAGGGTTCTGTTCTGGGACCACTCTTGTTCGGTATATACTTTTCCGAGGTACAGGCAAATGTGAGAGGACTATGGCTCACCAAATTCGCAGACGACTGCAAACTGGGCGCCATAATCGACTCTCCAGCTGACACAAACATCCTTCAAAAAGGTCTCACAGAGACAGATAACTGGTGCCAGCACCATGGTTTAAAGCTAAATGCCAAAAAATGTATAGTCATACCCTTTGGCAAAAACAATGTGCCCACAAATTATCACATAGGCAGAAACCCATTAAGTACAGAGAAAGTTATTAGGGACCTGGGGACCCAAGTTGATAGCAATCTCTCCTTTGAAAACCACATTGCCAAAGTGGTTAGAAAGACCTTCTACATAGCCCACCTCATCACGAAGGGTTTCACATCTAGATCAAGAGAGGTAATCGTGCCCCTTTATTCATCCCTCATCAGGCCCATCATAGAATACAATGCCCCTTTTGGGATGTACCTTACCCGACACCTGCAGCAATTAGAAAGACCCAAAAAGTATCTCACCAAGAGGATCAAGGGTCTCAAACAGATGCCATATGCTGCTCAGTTAAAAAATTTCCAGCTCTACTCAGTTGCATACTGCCTACTTCGAGGCGATCTATGCCTGACATACAAAGCTATGTCAAATCCAGAATTAATGGACATGCTCCACCTCAGTAAATCTAAATCCCTTAGAGCCACACGCTCGAGAGACTTGAACCTCAGCACAGAAATAAATAGAACTTGCAGGAGGGTCAGATTCATAACCCAGAGGCTCCCTTTGCTCTGGAATAGAATTCCAGTTCATGTGAGGCAGAGCACCTCACTGAATCTCTTCAAGAAGAATCTCGATAGGTGGATGGGGGATCGTAGGTTTGTCCCAGGGATTACTCCCGTGTCACTATTAGACAGAGGCACAGTAAACTAAACCTTAAAAAGGGTCCAGTATACTCAAATCAAGGGGTGGCGTAAGCCATACAGAATCGGGCTAAGCTTATAATTGCCCCAGGGCAGATAGCCTAGTATGAACCTATGAACCTATGAACAACAAATTTATGTAAAGCATTATATAGACCAAGAAACCTTAGACTGTTTAGAAAAAAAAATACTCGGGAAGTGTGAAAATATAAAGAACAAAATGTAAAGATTTTTGAAAGGTATAAAAAAGAAATATGGGCATGGGAAAGAAAGAGAGATCTGATATGGTACAATATTTATGCAAAGGAGAAAGCCAAATAAATTAATACAAAAAAGCAGCTCTAAAGATATTCAAAGAGAAATATAGGCATAGGCACCCAGATATGCAATATTTCACTATACATAAAAAAATAAGATCTCAAGGGCAGAGCTGGATCCAGCACTACAAGACCAAGGCAGTCACCTAGGGCCCACTGGCTGTGAGGGCCCCCTACTCCCGCTGGCTTGGAGGGGGCCTGCTGGTTTGGAGAACTGTGATATTTACTAAATATAAAAAAACTACATATATTTTTAAGGGCATTCTTCTTTAAGAGAATATTTTGCATCCGGCTGCAGTGTGCATTATCATTGCATAAACCTGTTCCTTTCCACATTCCACACACGCAGAATTTAAGTACAAAAAGAAGTGCTTTCAGCTTGGATGGTCCTTGAGTTACTTCTGTAGGTGTGTGTGCTGCTTCCATGGGTTGACAAGGGATGTTCTGCAAGTGTGGCTGCAGACAACACAGATGGACATGTAAGGAGTGAGTGTGTGTGAGTGTGTCTGTGTGTGTGTGTGTGTGTGTGTGTGTGTGTGTGTGTGTGTGTGTGTGTGTGTGTGTGTGTGCGTGTCTGTGTGCGTGTGTGTGTGAGAGAGACAGAGACAGAGAGATATGGTTCAACTGTCCAGAATTTCACAGAACGTCTAGATTTTTGCTTCATATTTTTGGTCTATTCCTCATAAAATTTGTAATTTTCTGACAAATCTCTTGGATGATCTGATTTCACTTCCTTCAGAAAAATGTATGGTAAGACAAATCCTGTTTTTCTTAGCAATTTTCTAAGTTAATAAGAGCAGTATTTAAAATCTGTCCGTATTTTTGGGCCTTTGTCTCTCCATCCACCCCCCCTCCCCTTTATGTCAGGCTTTGTCCAAAGTTTTTGTACTAAGAGGTTGAGAGGTATGGTCCACATTTCTGCCTCATATTTTTGTCAGTTCCTCATACAATTTGTAATTTTTCTGGATTTTTCTGCAAAGCAGCGAAGACTAAATTCACTAAATAATGACAGGCATTTGAGTTTCAGACGTCATACCCTTCAGAAAATGCATGGTAACACAAGATCTTTTATTCTAGCAACTTTCTAAGTTTATGACAGCAATATTTAAAATGTATATCCCTATAGTTCAGGCTTTGTCCCGATGTATTGTGCAAAGAGGTATTTGTGTGTGTGTGTGTGTGTGTGTGTGTGTGTGTGTGTGTGTGTGTGTGTGTGTGTGTGTGTGAATTCCTTGACAAATACACCTGAAACTCAATTTTGTGGCAGCTTGGTGGTTGGGGTAGAGGATTCAGACTCTTGTTTCCTGTACTAAGGTACAGGGTTTTACTTTCAGGTGCATTTTTCAAGGAACTGAGTTTCAGGTGCACTTCTCAAGAAATTGAGTTCCGGGTGCACTGCACTTCTCAAGGAACTGAGTTTCAGGTGCACTTTTCAAGAAATTGTGAGCTTCAATGGAAGACAGGTTTACTGCAGTTTACAATATGCAACTGTTTTGTTTAGCAAATGCTATCACTATTGTGCTATATAATTGACAATTATTGTTAGCATACAACAGGTCGCATACTTGCTTTTGATGCAGAAGGCTGTGGGTTCTGCTCACAAAGCATGTAGATTGGTGATACTGTGTTGAACTTTAAGGGGGGTGGGGTTCCACAGTCCTGAGTATGTCTTCCTTTGGATGACATGCCTAGTAACTATGAACCTGTTATCAGTTTGCCATCCATGTCCTATTACAATATTACTAGCTTACCATTTTTCTAATGTAACCTTGACAATTTATTCTTCAAGGGCAGCAGGCACTGAATTTGTACATGAAACACTGAAATATAAAGTTGTTTGCTAGCAGCAACCTCTTCATTAGTTACAGAATATCTTTAATGTGGAATTATTTAGATGACTTTTATTTCTGAAGAAATTGTGCATATTGACTGATATTAGTGGATTGTAATTACAGAAGTTTCAGTGCCCGTTTATGGTTGAAATGTTCTGCATTGGGCAGTTTTGTCATTGTTGGTTCATACATTTTGTTTCATTGCTTACTGGAAACAATGTCCAAAACTATAAATTTAAAACACACTCTATCAAGTGGTGCTGTATTATATAAGGAATATAATTTAATACAATCAGGAAGGTAAATCAAAGAACACATAAATGTGGGCAAGGGGCCTATGATTTAAAAACAGCCCAAAGGTAAACTTT
Source organism: Protopterus annectens (assembly GCF_019279795.1). Classification (NCBI taxonomy): domain Eukaryota; kingdom Metazoa; phylum Chordata; order Ceratodontiformes; family Protopteridae; genus Protopterus; species Protopterus annectens. The sequence goes on from NC_056728.1 coordinate 428,845,713, forward strand.
ATTTGCCACTGCCCAGATGCATTTTCTTTGAATGTGGGTTTCAATGCCATTTCAATGAATGTGAGCTTCAAGGGCAGACATTTTAATGCTAAGTCTGTTTTCATTGTGAGACTGCATTTCTTTGTTTAGCAAATGTCTATCAGTGCTTGTACTATAAAATTTGAAATAAGAAATGTAATCCAAATATCTGTAAGCATTATAGAAGAAAAGCAATATGCAAAATGAGAGGTTTGAACAGTGTTTATGGTAACTGGAGATAAATAGCCAAGTAATGGGACACAGGAATGGCTGTGGGGGGCTGTGTAGGGGGGCCCGCCATCTATTACTGTGCCAAGGGCTCCATTTGACCATGATCTAGCCCTGCACAAGGGGGGGACAGAGAACAAAATAAATTAAAAAGAAAAGAAGCTGAAGTTATGGAATACTTGTGAAGTGAAGAATTTAGTGCAGAAAGTTTAACACAGGTTAGGTCACAGCATTATGGAACAATGAGTCCCCTAAGTAAGGAAAAACAAGAGGAGTGACAGAATCTGAAGAAGAAATATGGACATGGGAAAGAAAAACAGATTTAACATGGTACAATACTTATGCAAAGGAGAAAGTAAAACTAATTGATACAAAAAGAAGCACCAGAGATGTTTGAAGAGAAATACAGACAAAGGCATCCAGATATGAAAAATTGTACAATTTAAAAAAATAAGAAAACAAAGGGGGAAAGTACAAAAGAGGATTAGTAATGGAGAAGTTAAAGAAACAGAAACTGAAGTTATTGATTACCTGCAAAGTGAAAGATTTAGTGTAGAAAATTTAACTCTGATTACATCACAGCATGCTAAAACAATGATTCCTCAAATTAAGGAAAAAACAGTATGATGGGAAGCATTTGATCAGTTGCCCTATGAAGATATTTTGGGACCTTCAGTAGTAAACCAGCACAAAATTCAGTTGGAGTTGCACAGCAAGGAAAGGAACAGGAAACTGTGGAGTGATAGGTCAGTGAGATCCCATTTGAAAGAGCAATGGGTGACACAAGATGAAGCTGAAGAGAATATGACTCAGGAAGATATTCTGAAATATTATGTAGAACGCCTGCAGGAATCTGAGAACAAAGAATGTGCCCTTAGTTAAGAAGAAAATGATCTCTAGGGGAAGAGTTGCTTAATTTAATAGAGATGGACAGACATATTAAGAACAATGAAAGAAATAGATTACAGGAAGTCAATAAGACCCAAAATGTTAGAAGTTTGATAAAACAAATGAACACAATAATCAAAACTGTTCATAGAAATTAATGTGATACAACAGAAGTGAATAGGATATATTAGTGTGCAGCTAAATTAATAACAGATAAAACTGTATCACAAAAACACAGGGCAGTAAAGGAAAGGAAGGGGAGAAATCAAATGCCATCATGGAAGTATCGACTAGAGAAAACTAAAAAGCAATTAAGACAACAAGTGTCATTGTTAGAAGAGGACAGAAGAGGGAAAAGGTCAACAAAAATGCTCATAAAGATAGACATAATAAAAACAATATGCAGTATCAGAGCTGACCAGGATCTATTGTACACTACTGCAAATAATAAACTAAAGATATCAGCACAGGCAGAAAAATGTAGAAGATATGCAGATACATATAAAGGAAAAGTACAAATTAAGCAATTTATCGATGATCAAGAAAAAATATACAGAATTAGGAAACCAGGCAAAACAAATAGAAACACCACCAAAAAAAGAAGAAATAGACACATTTTAGAGAAATATCTATGAAGATCCTGTGGAACATAACAAAGTTGCTGAATAGATAGAAGAAGTAAAAGAAAGGATAAGAAATTCAAATGTGCAGGATATGAAATGCAATGACGTAATGGCCAGAGAAATTAAAACAAAATTAAGAAAAGCTGCTAATTGGAAAACCCCAGGCCCAAATGCAGTACTTAAGGTCTGGCTAAAAGTACTAACATCTTGACATGAATATTTAGCTCTGAGTAAGAACTGCTTATATGCACACCCTGTACAGATTCCAATCTGATTAACAACAGGAAAAAATAATACTCCTCCTGAAGAATGAACTTGCAAGATATATTAAAAACTATAGACCAATAACTTGCCTTCTGACAATGTATAAACTACACACTGGAATTGATACCAACAGAGTTTAACAAAAGAAAGTCATATGGAACAAAGGATCATTTATATTAAATAAAGTCATAATGGAGAATTCTGAAAAAGGATATTGTTGGGCATTTTATTCAATTACAAATTTAATTATAATGAAACTATGATATCTATCTTAGATGTGACCTTGTTATACACTAGTATTATTCAAGTTCAAGGTATGGAATTTGTTAGAAATTATTTGTCAGAGTTTAGTACTTTTACTAGTAGTTATATTAACATGATTTTATTAGAGATAGTTCTGGAAAAAAATTCAGCAACTATATTGACAAAAAAAGTGTCAGCATGGGAGCAAGGGTGGCACCATTTTTTTGCAAACTTCATCATATCATGGTAGGAAGAAAAAAATGATGGTTAAACATGTGCTTTTCAACAAGTTTGAATTTATAAATGTTACATGGATGATTTTGTTTTATCTAGAAATGTAGTGAAGAGGAATTTAAAGCATTTTATAACTTTTTAAACACTACCAGAAGTTTTTTTAAGGTTCACTATAGGTAGTTACAGGAATGTGGCTTAATATTTAGATGTAAATCTTAGTCTAGACTTATGAAACTGGTGTTTTCATAGTAAAATATTTAGAAAAATACTTTTGTTAACAACTATTCCTTTTTTAACAGCCAGCACCCTTGTTGCATGAAAAAGAATGTAATCAGAGGTCAATTCAATAGACTAAGTAGATTAACAAGTGAGGATGATATATTTGAGTTACAGACAGCCTACTTAAGGGATCTATTTTTTTTCAAAGAGGATACTAAGAGAAATTATGAAATGAATTATTTCTGATGTTACAGCTAAACAAATTACTAAGTATAAACTAATTTTGCCCCAGGGATATCAAAGTTCCAGTAGAAATAAAGTTAAGCAATGTTGTTTTGGTAGAGCCTTACCACTGCCAATTTCAATGAATGCATTTGGCATGAAAAATAATGTTCAATAACTGGAAGATTATAATGGGAAACAAGGATCTTGCAATGATTCTTGGTGATAAACCTAGATTCACTTAAAAGAGAACACAGAATAGTAAATCAGTTGTTGAATATGGAAAATTAAATTTAGTTGATTTTACAAAATCTATGGGAACATTGCAATGTCAAGAATGTAAATTTTGATGATAAATAAATGAGTGTTCCAGCATTACTATTAAATATCTGGATAAACAAATTTGGACTAGAAATAAATTTACTTGTAATTCAAAAGTAGTTGTATATTTAGCTTCATGTGATCCATGCACTAGTTTTAATGTCGGAAAAAAACATTAGAAAACAGTTGAAAAGGATTTATAACATTTATATGCAATTAAAAACAAACATTGTAGCAATGCTTTAGTGATACATGCCAGTGTATGTACAGTTTTCAAAAAGTTTTTGTTTTTTGTTTTGGATAATATTAGAGCCATTAGGGGAGACACCAATGCAGTACTTGAAACCAAGAAAGCCAACTGGCAAGTGCTTCTAGTTTCAGATAAGCTGCCAGGATTGAATGATTATATTAACAGTAAATCTTTTTCAAAAATTCAAAGAATTGGTCATTTAAAAAAAATTAAAGGAATTTTTTAAGGTAGATTTGCAAACTCAAGCTAGTTAAGTCTTATTTGTGGTTTCATTTTATATTTCTTTTATTTTTTCATTAAAGAAGTGTTTATAACATGAGGTGGCATCATGTTATGACTATCATGTGACTTTAAAGGAAGTTAATTAAGAAGGTTTGCTTCAAAATGAAGTTGTTCTGATAAAGCATTAGTCATTAATTAAAGAAGACAAAAGAGCTTAACTTCAGCACTATTACATTATCATTTCTTCTTTCCTGAGGGAGTGTTTTTTTATTTTTTATATTTCTATGCTTCCCCTACTAAAATCACATTTATTTAAATAAACTTTAGTATAACAATCAAAATTTAAACTACATAAGTTTTCTTATGCATTGATTTAAAATCTCCTGGCACCTCATATTTAAAGGAAATATCAAAACTCTCATAAATGTAATGGGTTTTATAAAAAGCATCAACCAATCAGATTGAGAATTAATGATACAACAATTTCTCAAAGCATCATATTGTATTCATTGGATGTGTTCATATTTCACATTAATTATTGGTGGCTTTTCTCCTCTTTGCCTCTTCCTCTGGCCAGTTTTTCTAGCATTGCTCCATTTCACTCAACTTCCCTTCTCCTTTGACCAGTCCAACCTGCTCAGGCCCTCAGTTGTCCAGAAATGGCCAACTGAATCCCCTGAAGCTTCAGTTGCAGTGTCTCCTCTTAGATGAGGTACTCATCTTCTGCTTCATGTATGTCTAGCCTTGTTTCTGCTGTGATTGATAATGGAGTTTAAATGAGTGTTCCAGCATTACTATTAAATATCTGGATAAACAAATTTGGTCTAGAAATAAATTTATTTGTAATTCAAAAGTAGTTGTATATTTAGCTTCATGTGATCCATGCACTAGTTTTAATGTCGGAAAAAAACATTAGAAAACAGTTGAAAAGGATTTATAACATTTATATGCAATTAAAAACAAACATTGTAGCAATGCTTTAGTGATACATGCCAGTGTATGTACAGTTTTCAAAAAGTTTTTGTTTTTTGTTTTGGATAATATTAGAGCCATTAGGGGAGACACCAATGCAGTACTTGAAACCAAGAAAGCCAAATGGCAAGTGCTTCTAGTTTCAGATAAGCTGCCAGGATTGAATGATTATATTAACAGTAAATCTTTTTCAAAAATTCAAAGAATTGGTCATTTAAAAAAAATTAAAGGAATTTTTTAAGGTAGATTTGCAAACTCAAGCTAGTTAAGTCTTATTTGTGGTTTCATTTTATATTTCTTTTATTTTTTTCATTAAAGAAGTGTTTATAACATGAGGTGGCATCATGTTATGACTATCATGTGACTTTAAAGGAAGTTAATTAAGAAGGTTTGCTTCAAAATGAAGTTGTTCTGATAAAGCATTAGTCATTAATTAAAGAAGACAAAAGAGCTTAACTTCAGCACTATTACATTATCATTTCTTCTTTCCTGAGGGAGTGTTTTTTTATTTTTTATATTTCTATGCTTCCTCTACTAAAATCACATTTATTTAAATAAACTTTAGTATAACAATCAAAATTTAAACTACATAAGTTTTCTTATGCATTGATTTAAAATCTCCTGGCACCTCATATTTAAAGGAAATATCAAAACTCTCATAAATGTAATGGGTTTTATAAAAAGCATCAACCAATCAGATTGAGAATTAATGATACAACAATTTCTCAAAGCATCATATTGTATTCATTGGATGTGTTCATATTTCACATTAATTATTGGTGGCTTTTCTCCTCTTTGCCTCTTCCTCTGGCCAGTTTTTCTAGCATTGCTCCATTTCACTCAACTTCCCTTCTCCTTTGACCAGTCCAACCTGCTCAGGCCCTCAGTTGTCCAGAAATGGCCAACTGAATCCCCTGAAGCTTCAGTTGCAGTGTCTCCTCTTTGATGAGGTACTCATCTTCTGCTTCATGTATGTCTAGTCTTGTTTCTGCTGTGATTGATAATGGAGTTTATTCTTCTGTTGGATTTCTGCTTTGGCCTGCTTCTTGTTCTTCTTCTTATTCTAGCTTTCTTTTCACTTCCCTCAGAGTTGCCCTGTTATCTGTATTCTTTCCCCAATCTGTATAGTCTGCCATGTCAGAGGCCTTGTCCACCCCACATATCTTGTTGATATCACTCTTTGTGACCTTGATTATTTCCTCTTTAGTTCTTTTTTTGCAAAGGAGATTCTGTGTTAGATATTCTCGGTCAACCTTGTAACTCTACTTCATCTTAGGCCTTTGCAAGTTTGCCTGACAGCCCATTTCTGGTGGGATACCTTTATTTATTTCCTTGTTTCTGTTGCTCCAGCTTCTACTATGCAGAATCTCTGTAACAAAAGCTTGAGTTTCTGTTCCTCTGTGTGGAACCTCTGCAGATTCCCCTGCTATACCACAGTTAAGATGACAGTGTAGTTAATACATGCAGGAATTCCTTGGACTTTTTTGGCCAAAAAAAAATTAGCCATCCCTTTCCTTAGCTTATGCAATGAATTTAAATATTTCTCCACCAGTTTTACAAACATACCATTCTAGGGCATCAATTTAAGTGTTGCAGCCTGGCTCATAAATTCCTCTTTAAGGTTATAGCTGTGCAGGCCCATGTTAATGTGTCTTCACTGTTCTCCTCTTACACCTCCCATTCTACCAACTCTGTAGTTTTTTATATTATCGGTACTTGCAATCTGAGCAATTTAAATCTTGTTTCTAGCAATTCCAGCAGCATTCTTTCCACTTCTTTATCCAGAACTTGCTGTGATGTTCCTATTATCTTTATGTTCTTCTTCTAGATTTGTTTTCTAGGTCACCCAGACTTCCTCCCCTATTGAAGCTCTTTTATTTCTCTCAGCCTTCTACTGTGTCCCTGTACTTCTGATCCCAGTGCTGTTATGTCTTCTTCCAAGTGCTGCATTATTGATTTTAACTTATTCACTTCTCTTTGCTGACTGCCTATTGTGTCTCTCATTAGGCCTACATTAACAGTGGCTGTCACCAGCTTTTGGAATGATTTACAAAGCTATTTGTCTTGTGGAGCTACTTTAAACTCTGCCAATTGTCATTCCCTTTTCTCCTTGTTGTCCATCCTGTGACCTTTTGTTTGCTTTCCCACCTGAAACTGGTTGAGTAAACACTTTTTTCTTCACCCTTTGTCCAGAGCTCTAAGCATAAGAATCCATCTTGCCTGGGCTCATTGGCAGCCTCCAAAAATCATTATGTGTTGAAGCAAAATTGAAACTATCTTTTTTTTCCTGTGACACATATTCCTGACTCAGTTGGCATGTTTTTCTTACTTGTATACTGGACAATGTAATCACCTTCTAACTAAAGCAATTGCCAAAGTGGTGTTTGCTGTAACCCGTTTCTAAAAACAGATTTTTAGTCTCTGTCTTAACATCGTCAAAATCCTACAGCATCAAAATCCTCATCCAACTTTGTATTAACTCATGACTTGTACTACTTGTGAAGATAGGTGAAGGCTGCCAGCCTAGCTAGATAGATTTTTTTAGATAATTCTGTCATTTGTAAATATTAATGTAAGCCACAGGCTTGTTCTCTTAAATGTGAAAAGACTGTATTGGATGCTGAACTGAAAACAAAATGTAACAACACAGCACTCTGCTGTAAGAAAGCTGATAAGTCAAGCATTGTGAAATTCTTTGATCTAAAACTTGGAGCTGAGATGTCTAGAGGGAGGCATTCTGCCTATTGTTTTGAGGCCAGAGTTAATGGCTAGAATTTACATGTATAATTTATTTTATTGCTCTGGCTTCCTGACCAGCTGCAAGGTCAAAAGGGCTATTAATCTCTGAGGTTCTGTTAGCCTGGGAACCAGAAAGAAATTATGTAATCTGAAATTAATCAGTGGTACTGTGTTATCAATTTAAGGACAGAAAGAATGAGGGTATTTTAGCATTTGTCTTGAGAACATCCGACTCACCAGTACTCTGCCTGTGTTCTATATGTAAGTTTATTTTAGGACTGTGGTTCCTCTTAGATATAGTTAGGAAATAGGAAGATTAGACTAGTTTGTTTTTTTCTGTGATGTCAGAACATTTCTACTGTATTATTTTAAACATTTCTCTGTGATCTCTGAACTCATGACTAGCACTGTGTAGTAAGAAGTATTGTCTTGTGTTTTTATTTATTATTAAATATTTTTAAACCTTTCAACTGTGGCAGTTTTGTGTAGAGATAATTTAAGCTCTAGAGTACATTGCATGCATATAGTGATACTGGCCAAGCCACTCCAATAAGCCTTGACTTTTCAGTTGCACTTACCATTTGGATAATAATATTGCATAGTAATAATTGGACACCCTTTGCTAAGGGCCTTTTTAGTAGCTGATAAATATTAGTGGGTTGTGGCAAGTGGTAATACCATATAGTCTGGGTAAAAGGGGCACAGCCTGAAAATATGTGCCAGCCTTCCCCAGCTGTGTCTGTGTGGTTGTATATAACTCTTATCTCAAAGTGTGTGTGTGTTATCAGCTACTTGGGCAGAGACACGAAGCACTGGTTGGACAGAGAGGGTGCTGGAGGTTTTAGCTTGCCCACTAGGCTGAGATCTGGACCCTATAGCTGTGCCAGTGGGGAGTCTTATTGGGGTCCTGGATAGGAAGGGAAAAACCAGCCCCAGACTAACTGTGATCTCTGTGTGCTCTTAAGGTAAATTGTACTTTACTGTGTGTGTATTTGTTATCATTTTCCTATATGGACGCCCATCACTGGTGTTAGTGGTGAGGATTAAGGCTGCTTGATTGCTGACCCAGTGCACGGGCGTCACACTACTCATCATAGGCAAGGTGCTGGTTAGATGAAGGGGTGATTACTAGTAGGTATGCAATAGAAAGTTAGTGGCTACAGGTTTGTTATATGCTTTTTTATAATTACTATACCTTTCACAAAACCTAAGTACAACAATTGTAAGGTTCCTTATGCAAAAATAAAAACATAAAAATGATAATAAGCAGATACATAATTGGTATAATGCCTCTATATACCACTGTGCATTAAAAGGAAAGGATTGTACATAAAATCATACACAGAAAAAAACAGATAAATTAAATAAATGTGAATAAGGGTATAATGGACTATCTGGTCCTCTGTGTTTTAGGAACAAGTCTTTTAGTGAGTGACAAAGCCCTTCCCCTCATTTACTCTAATGCAGCATACACAAACCTATAAGTAATTTAGAGGAACACTTAAAGTCTTTGGGATGTGGGATGAAATTGTAGAGCTTGGAAACAAACCCCACACAGACACTGAGAGGATGTGCAGCCTCACCAAAGAAGCTCCCTGCAACCAGGAACCTGAACTGGTGAACCAACCACTGTGAAGCAGCAATGCTAACTGCTGTGCCACTGTGCAATGTTTTATATACATTTAGGGGATCAGAGGAAAATGTATGAGCTGTTTGCGAAAACAGGGCCCAGCAACATTTTGTTATGATGTGCAGGATAATACCTTGAGAAGTGAAGATGTACACACTTGTTGTCATGTCCTTACATTTCAGACCACAGAGCACATTACCTGCAATGGTATCTCTTACTGACACTGCTGGTTCATGGAGGAAATGAGGCTTTGGGTTATACACCATTATTAACTTTATGGTGTGATGAGAAATGCAGGACCAAAGGTCCACATGGATTCTTTATCATCTGAGTTCTCAAAAATTGATAAATCCATTTCTAAACCAGTGTTGCTCTAGGTCTGTATGCAGAGAGAGATAAAGGCCCGAGTACATCCCAGCTTCCAAAGCTTGATTAGCAGCTCTGCTGGGGCTATCACCGAGAAGAGAAGAATGATGTAGCTAAGCCAACTTGTCTCCATTAGGTGGAAGGTAAGGAGGTGTATGCCTGTGCATACCTATTGTAGAATATCCATGAAGACACAGAATTATGCAATGATACAGTGTGTAGGGCCATTTTATTACATACACCCTGTGACATATATGTACAGTGAGATGTGGGTGGTCCAGTGGTGCCGTGGTTAATGCTGTCAACTCACAGCAAGAGGTTCTCTGGTTCGATTCTCGGCCGGGGTGCCTTCTGTGCGGAGTTTGCATGTCCTCCCTGCATTCGTGTGGGTTTCCTCTGGGTACTCCGGTTTCCTCCCACATTCTAAAGACATGCTTCTGGAGCATTTCTCCTCAGGCCTCTGCTGAAAACAGGATCTGTGGAACCTAGTCAGACTTTCCTGGTCAACAAATGTTAAATAAAATAAAAATAAAAAAATTGTCCCATTGCACACCAATCCCTGAACACCGCATGCCCAATGAGTTACAGTTTATAATACAAAACCCTCTGATGGCTGCAATAATGACTTCCCCTCTCAGTCAACTTACACTCTTAGTGAATGGGGGAATGAAGGGGTCAATTGGCTAAGGAGCTGATGGTCAGAAACGAAGTGTCTTCCAAAAAATGCTACTTCATCAGCAGTGTTGAAATCAAACTAAAATGCATCAAAATTAACTTGTCGGGGGATCTTGTCACAGCATCAAAGCACTGGAAATTAATCCGCATTACAGTTTTGGTCCTGACTTCATACCCTCCACATTCATCTATTCTTTTTCTTCATCTTGTTTTTGCCCATGATGCCTTCTGATCTTTAGATCCCTCTCAGCCAATCAGCTCACCAACCTTCCCCTCACTGCTGGGAGAGAGGGTTGGTCAACAGCAGCCAGCATGTAGGCAGTCTTCAGGAGTTGGTCAAGATTTCTTTCAATTTTCTCCCTACCTCCCTTGCACTCACCCAACAACATCCCATGTGTGGAGCATGCAACAGAAATCACTGCTGCATTGTCCTTCATTTCTGCAAGGGGGTACTGTCAGCAGAAATGCCTTGCCCACCCCCAAGAGGCATTTCACAGTTGTTTCCTCAAGTCACCACAAGTAAATCAATTCACACATGTCTCTTGCAGTGTGCACCATCTGCTGCACAGGATGAGTACACCCATTCTCCCTGCCTAAGCACGCAGCTCTTTCCTCCATAGGATGGGCACACCCATTCTCCCTGCATGAGTGTGCAGCCCCTCTCGCCTCCATAGGATTTCCACACCCATTCTCCCAGCCTGAGCATGCACCCTCCCTCTCTTCCATAGGATGGGTACACCCATTCTCCTTGCCTGAATGTACAACTCGCCCTGTCCTCCATAGGATGGGTGACACAGTCTCCCTGCCTGAGCGTGCACCCCCTACTCTATAGGATAGGTACACCCATTCTCCCTGCATGAGCATGTACCCCCGCTGTTGCTTTTTTTTTTTTTTCAAAAACAGTCAAAGTGCTATGCAGACAGATCCCAAGCCAAGATATTTTTTTCTTATGTATGTAGCTTATTATGCAGTCTGTATGGACAGTACTTCATAACCATAGGTTCCCATTTGAAGAATAAAACGTAGACATATAGGCAGCCGCTTCCAACACCATTACTGTGTGCTTCCTTGTACACAGGGAGTATTTCCTAGCAAAGAATCAACCCTTCAGTTGTGTCATTTAACCTTCACTCTCTGCTTCAGCTTGAAAAGCAAACTGCTCCAGTTCTCTGGTTGGTTGTTTAATTTTCAAGCCTGTTGGTGGTGTACTAGCTCCTGTGCCATTTTCCTCTTTCTCTATGATTACCATGCTGCGTATCCATGCATCCACTTGCACCCTTTCTTCTTGAAGCAGTATATAAATGCTGCCATGTGACTTCTTCATAGTTATGAATTTTGTGGTGCCATTTAAGTCAGCTCCATGTGAACATAGCTAGTACCTATGGTATGTGGTTTCAGCCTTATCATACATTATAGTGTTTACCAAAATATCTATAGTAAGTGACTGGAGAAATTCAGGAATAACTCAGAAGGTCAGGAGAGCTGTTTTAAGAGCCCAGTAGCAACTGCATTAGTTGAGAGGAGAGACCATCCCTTTGTTGCAATCTGGATTGCTGCAGCAGTAATGTCAGTTTCAGGAATCACTCTGACCTTGCAGAAGGCAGTATTTATCTACAATGAGATGCACACTTGCAACAATCAATAAGTTTCACTCAACAGATTATCAGGGATGTTTTGCCCATGCATTTTACTCACACCCGCCTTTTTAACTGTGAGCACCAAACATTTTACCTTTACCGCAGATATTGTGCACTGTGGTTTGATATTTTATTTCTTTTATTGATATGTTTAAATAAGTGTATGCACTACTGCCTACAGTTCCTTAGCACGCGTGTGTGTGTGTGTGTGTGTGTGTGTGTGTGTGTGTGTGTGTGTGTGTGTGTATGTTTGAATATGCCTGTGTGCCTCATTTATGTATGTGGAAGGGTACGTTTGTGGTCTTAGTTATTTTTTGGCAATAGTTTACAGTTTATTAGTAAGGCCACTTTTTCTCCACTATTCTGATAACTTTTTCTCCACTATTCTGATCTAGCTTAGCATACCAATCCAGCTGCTGAATCAGTGTGCCTATGAACTACCTCTGGCATCGAAATCAAACACATATTTAGTTGGTCAATTTGCATTTGGTTCATGTATGGTGTGTGACGTGGCATTGCCTTTTTTTATTTATTGGAAAAAAGCTGAAATACAATGTTAGGGGCACTCTTTTGTCACCACTGTTCTGTCAGTCTGGCTTACCTTACTCACTTCAGACAAATTTCTGCCTGCATTTGGTACTCATTTTACATGTGTGGGCTACATTATCTTTGCTATGTATTTGAAACAAGTAGAAAAATTAAGCCATGGGCCCTCTTTTGTCACCACTGCCCACTAAGAGTTATAATACATACTCCAGCTGAGTAGTTAGTCTACCTTTGAGTTACTGCTGGCAATAGCAAAGCTACTTAAGTAGATGGAGTATTGCCCCAATTTGGTTCCTATATACAGAAGGATTTGCTTTCTTTCTAACTTGGTGAAAACAAGCTGAAATTGATTATTACATGAACTGTTTTCACTCCACTAGCTTTCCTGCATCTCTGGGCAGTAAGTGTTCCTCTACAGGTAAATGGTTAAGTGCTCTGCTTCGAGTTGCTGGTGGCAATAAATATGAATACATAAGCAGAGAGATGATTAGCTGCATCCGGGCCTTGTACAAATGTGTGGAAGGTACATTAGTATAATGACTCTCTCTGTACCAGAAAGCCAGTCAGGGTTATGTTCACAGCAGCTGGTTATTTAGCCTGTCTTTCAGCTACTGTTGACAAAGAACAGAAATATATAAATATATGGACTGTTGCTTATATCTGATTGTTGTGCATGGAAGGCACTGCTTTTGTTATCTATTGGAAGTACAAGCCAAAATGCATCACTGTGGGCCCTGTTTCTCTTTAGTCTACTAGATAAGATCCCTTTCCAACCTAACATTATTCTACTCTTGAATAACTACCGAACCATCAACTGGTAAACCTATATAACTGGTAATAAATATGCTCACCATTTCCTAGATTACATCAGTGCCACCTCCCTTGAAAAGACTGTCAGCCTTCCCATTAGAGACTCGAATATACTTGACATTGTCCTCACTTTCATAGCCTATCTTGCACCCTATACTGTGCCTCCATATCCCTGGTTAAGTCTGACCACTAATCTGTATTCTTGTCCTTTATAACTTGTGGCAACCTTCCCTCAAAACCCATAGCCTTTAGGAATATTTGTAAAGCAACCCTTCTACTACTGTCAGGCAACTCAGTAAAGTTCAGAAGTAATTGTTCTTGTTTACCTGACTAGTTCAGAAGCAATCTTGCACTTGTTTGCCTCACTAGTTCAGCAGTAACCTTGTTTTTGTTTACCTCACTAGTTCAGCATTAAACATGTTCTTGTTTAACCTCACTAGTTCAGCAGTAACCTTGTTTATGTTTAACCTCACTAGTTCAGCAGTAACCTTGTTCATGTTTTAACCTCACTAGTTCAGCAGTAACCTTGTTCTTGTTTTAACCTCACTAGTTCAACAGTAACCTTGTTCTTGTTTTAACCTCATTAGATCAGCAGTAACCTTGTTCTTGTTTACCTCACTAGTCCAGCAGTAACCTTGTTCTTGTTTTAACTTCACTAGTTCAGCAGTAACCTTGTTCTTGTTTTAAACTCACTAGTTCAGCAGTAACCTTGTTCTTGTTTACCCCACTAGTTCAGCAGTAACCTTGTTCTTGTTTTAACCTCACTAGTTCAGCAGTAACCTTGTTCTTGTTTTAACCTCACTAGTTCAGCAGTGACCTTGTTCTTGTTTACCTCACTAGTTCAGCAGTAACCTTGTTCTTGTTTTAACCTCACTAGTTCAGCAGTAACCTTGTTCTTGTTTACCTCACTAGTTCAGCAGTAACCTTGTTCTTGTTTTAACTTCACTAGTTCAGCAGTAACCTTGCTCTTGTCTACCCCACTAGTTCAGCAGTAACCTTGTTCTTGTTTTAACCTCACTAGTTCAGCAGTAACCTTGTTCTTGTTTTAACCTCACTAGTTCAGCAGTGACCTTGTTCTTGTTTACCTCACTAGTTCAGCAGTAACCTTGTTCTTGTTTTAACCTCACTAGTTCAGCAGTAATCTTGTTCTTGTTTACCTCACTAGTTCAGCAGTAACCTTGTTCTTGTTTTAACTTCACTAGTTCAGCAGTAACCTTGCTCTTGTTTACCCCACTAGTTCAGCAGTAACCTTGTTCTTGTTTTAACCTCACTAGTTCAGCAGTAACCTTGTTCTTGTTTTAACCACACTAGTTCAGCAGTAACCTTGTTCTTGTTTACCTCACTAGTTCAGCAGTAACCTTTTTCTTGTTTACCCCACTAGTTCAGCTTGTTCTTGTTTTAACCTCAATGCTTCAGTTGTTGCCACTGATTCCCCCTCCCCTCCAAATACAGCAAAAATGTAAGAGCAAACTCTTCTGGTGAAACTCTTGTACTGGTAATAAAGGAAGAAAGCACTTACCTCTGATAATTTAGCTCCCTCTCATCAATACTACAAAAAGCCGTGATGCAGTTGAGCAAGAAGCCCCAAGTGTATCATTAAAAATATAAGGCTGACTAGGAACTTAGAGTTGGCTCCTCCACTAAAGACAACCATAAGATCTTCTTCAACAATGCTCAGAATCTTAGAAGTAATACCCAGCAATGCTCTGAGCTTATTTATAACAATACTGCATATTATTAACTCAAGTCAAAAGCCCATGTCCTATCAGATAAATTTAGCTCAAACTTCACACCACATATTCATTCTGCCATTTCTTCTGTTCCCCAATCATCTTCCCCTAAATCAGCCTTGATCAAGTCCCGTTGGCCCTGTCTAAAACCAAAATCATTACATCATATCTACAAGTCCTGCTTATATACCAGATGCCCCCCTTATCAACACCAAATACAGCCTGTCTGAATCCCTTCTTAACCTTTTTAGTCTTGGCCTTTCTAGTAGATATGTCCCTGATGCCTGAAAACTGCCATAGTAATGCCACTGCATAAGTGCATCCAGAACACTGATGTAGGCAACTACAGACCTACGAGCCTCACCAGTGTCACGTGTAAGGCTATGGAGCATATCATATCTAACTTCATTAACTTAGACATAGGTAATCACCTGACCCTAAACCCAAATGCACTTGAATTTTCAAAAGCAAATCCTGCCTACTAAACCTGGTAAACTTCCCATTCGATACATGGCATCTGTCTCAACCTGGTCAAAGCCTTTGATACAGTCTGACACACTGACATCATTGATAAGCTAGGACAATTCAACACAAGCCTTTACTTTGTCTGTTGAACAGAAATCTGGGAACAGGATGACACCCATGCAGTAAATATAACCAGTGTTTCCCCTGAATATAAGAATGTTACTAGTAGCAGTCTGCAGGGTTCAGTCCTGAGTACCCTCCATTATCATCTAGTTTTTTTCAATATCCCGTCCCAGGTTCAAAACCTATTGTTTACTAAATTTACTGACAACTTTGAACTGGGAGCAAGTGTCAGCTCCCCTAAAAAATCTCTGGTACTTCTACCAGCGGCCTGCCTATGTCAGTGTCTGGTGCAATGACCACAGTTTCAAATTAAAAGCTAACAATCAGAAGTTTCCCACACTATATCACATCACTGACACTCCCCACCAAACTGACAAAGTTATCAGAAACCTGAGCACCTATGCTGTCTTGACAACGTACTCTAATTTGATCATCATGTCTTCACCATAGTTCACAAATCATTATATCCTAGCTAGTCTACAAAAGCAATCCCCCTAGATTAAAATAATTCAAGTCCCCACTTTACTCATATGTTATCAGGCACATCATTGCATATAATGCCCCATCAGTATGCACCTCTCCAAGCATCTTGCCCAACTCCAAACACCCCAAAGATGCTTGACCAAAACAAATTATAGGCTTTAAGTCTGTCTGCTATGCAGGCAGGCTATCTAACCTCTCCTCATTATCAATAGCCGGCAGTTTTTTTTCAAGGTGATCTGTGTTTAGCCTTTTGAGTCATGATAGACCCTGTCCTATTAAACCTCCTTCACTTTTGTAAAGCCAACAGCCCATCAAATGCCACACCAAGGATCTTAATTTCCTTCAGCAAACAAACAGGATTCATTGGTGGGATAGTTTCTTAACAAAGGACATTCCCTACCTTTGGAACAAGCCTCCCTTACATGCCAAGTGCCCTAGCAACTTTTAAAGTCAGTTTTAACAAATGGCTGGGTTTTCACAAATTCACCCTTGGGCTAGGCTGTGCACCCCATTCCTTTGAAGAGGCAGCAAGCACAACTAAAGCATAGCAAACCCAAGGGTGGGGTACATTAACTTACTGGTCTAATATCTGATGTAGTCTTCATGGCTAGTGCCTAGAATCTACCTATGAAGCTAACAACTATACCCCCTCCAGATGGAAATTCAGTCTGCCTTTGAGTTACTTCTAGGTTATATGCAAAAATGTGAAAAGGGGTTGGGGGATGGATGGATCATACCATACCCACTCCAAATGGACAGCAGTCTGTTACTGACTTAATGAAAGGAAGACAATAAGTAGAAATACCTAAGTTGGTGTATTATTGCTTTCCTTTATTGTTTGTGTGCGTGTGTATATGTGTGGTGGGAGCTCTCTTTATTACATGTAGGCAGAATACTGAAATTAATTAGTATGGGCATTATTTTCTCACCAGTAGCCATTCAATCAACATTACCTTACCTCTACAAACTCCATCTAGGCAGTCAGCATGCCTTTCAGTTAATGGTGGCAAGATGCAGAAATAAGTAACTAATCACTAATAATATGTCCTGCATTTGGGAGTGTGTGTGTGTGTGTGTGTGTGTGTGTGTGTGTGTGTGTGTGTGTGTGTGTGTGTGCGAACATGTGCAGATGTGTGGTCTGTGGGGTGGATTGCTACCTTTATTATTCATTGAAAACATGCTGTAATCTGAAATGTTTAACTAAGGCTATTTTTTCTCTCTCGAACAGCCAGTTAGTCAAGATTACTGTACCCAATAAAATCAGTTATGTCACAGAGAGTTAAAGGGTGGGGGGGTGTTGTTGAACTTCTTAGTTCTGCAGCTAATCAACAATCCAGTAATGCAGGCAGCATAGATTACACCCCGATCTGGTCCTGCTCTGTGTTGTATAAGAGGTTTGCCTGATATCTCCTTTTATGAGTAGATATTTGATCAAAATAACCTTACACGCTTAATTAAATATAGACTGAGTAAAGGTATGGCATCGGTCTATAGCTCTCACTCTTTTCTGGTCCTACTATAGCAGGTCAGCATCCAGTCTCACATTAGTCCGTCTTCCTACCTGATCTTCTTATATGCATATCTAGACTCCTACATAATTAGCAAGGTAAATCATTTGATTCATTTGTTACGTCAACCCAGCAACCCTATTTCTCTGCTGATATGAATTCGATATGACTGATTAATCATTTTTTGATGTACTCACATTAGTCTTGGCTTTTTACTGAACTACTTCTCCAGCATTGCAGCAGGTGTACAGTTCATGGGCATAGGCTAGTTCACATCTCTGTGATCCTTGTTCTTTTGTTAATTTGGCAATTGGTTTTGATAATTTTGCTGTCATTTACATTAATTTAATAAGTTCTTCATGTTAACACATTGCATTTTGATTAATTTCCTAGTCAGCCTTGCAGTACATTTTGCCATTCACCTTACTTTAGCTTGCTGTTTCATTTATTTTAACAGTTCTTTAATTATTATTGTTATTATTATTATTGTTATCATCATCATTAACTACTTCAGCCCACTGGACACACGACTCTTAAGGGATGAAACTGGATCAACATCTGGATAAGGGACCTACTAAGAGTCACACAGGAGACAAGCTGAGAAAATCAAACCCTGAATTACAAGAAACAGTTCACTAACAGATCATAGATTTAATATTCCTCGCTAACTTCCAGAGTACATGTCTATATGGACAATGGGATATCATTCCCTCGGATTTACTAATCTTCTGTGCAGGACTAGTCTAGTCCTGCACATAAGCAGCCGCTTAGGAGGAGGACGGCAGTGTGCCATGCCTATTAATGAAGGTGCACTGCCTGAGCTCCAAATCCTACACAGAGCATGGACGAGTGCAGGGGGCATGTCTGAGAGCAGAGCTCTCACAATATACATGCCCCTGCAACAAAGGACTGCAGAATGATCATAAACAATGAGTGAGACCGCTCAAAGACATATGTATATCCCCAGCGACATCCCCCCACATGTATAAAAGCAATACTGAAGATGAAAAATAAAAAGTATTTTTTTTAATGGGTTTGCCCATCGCTTAGCTACGGTTAGTACAGGTAAAATAGCAGAAAGAGGATAAAAAGTAAGACCTAAGCAAATGAAGCAGTACAGCAATAATGTAGTGAGCAGAGCAGTCGCCTTACAAGCAGTCATTCTCGGTTCGAGTCCCCCTGCAGTACGTTCCATTTACCCTTCCAAATCACTGTCTATGATAAATATTTTTATTGCATAACCTAATAAACAACATATATTTCTGAACTGCAATACTGCATTTAACGTAGATGTGAGGAGTCAGTGTCATAATGTTGCAAAGTCCACAGATAATCATGTGACCCATACAGTATGACAGATACACATGGAAGGTAAACTGCATAATGAATAAGTCCATGCATGTCTTCAAATTCCCCACCTCCCTAAGAACCATTACACTATGACTGTCTAAAATGTAGCACTAGTAAGCCCTCTTAAACACTAGTAAGTGGTAGTAAGCACACCTAAGCACTAGTAAGGGGGTTTAAGGCCGTTTGCACGGGGGTAAGCAATGCGCACACAGGTGAAGCAAGATTGAAGCTAACTCTCTGTAAGTACATGTAACCGTAGGTTAGCATTGCTTACCTGCGCAAAGCCGTGCAAACGTGCTTACAAGTGCTCAAAACTGCCTTGACCAGTCAGTATGCATCAGCCGCCATTCTGGGCAGGAAAAAATAACCAGTCTTTGCAGGCTGTGAACCGTGGACCCTGCACTCTCCAGTCACAGTACTTAACCACTAAGCCAACACAAAAGTACATAAGAGTGAGGTTTTAAGAAACAAACCTCTCCATAGGAAAACAAGCTGAACACATGAAAGGACTTTCTATACAGCCTTATGTTGTATACCCTGCTACATCACATAAATATGTGAACTGGAGTACTTCAGTAAGCACAGACATGAGGTGTTATTGTAATAAATTGTAAATGTCCCAAGGACCCCATACAGTGTATGTACACATGAATCATGGCTACCAGACACATATATAACATGTAATGAATAATAAATCATTGCCAAAAAGCAAATATAATGCTACATAATTATTAAGCAATGCTAACCACTGCGCAGCTTAGCTAAAGTGTAAGCAATGTGTAGGGCAGCCGATTCAGTCTGCCCATTGGTATACCTCCTTAAGCACTGCCAACCTTAGGTAAGCAGGTGTGCCCATAGCTTAGCCTTTTCAAAACTTGCCAATCACGGAAAGTGCGGGAATTTGGTCGTATTTAAACCCCACAGGTGGGAATACTTCCCATAACTGGCTGTAGCTTCCTATTGCAGGCAAAATGGCTGACGTGGGTGAAAGCACTCGATTCGGAGCACAGCGCTGGGGCATCCAGGATTCAAACATCATGGTATGGCTCCTGGTGAAACACCATGAGCAGAGATTACTGCAGGGCCAGTACCAGGGCACGCAGTATAAAACTGAGGCCTAGGACAGTCTCACTCGTGACCTCACCAGTGCCACAGGTATCTCCCGAACTGGTGAGCAGGTCAGGCACCACCATGCTGACCTGAAGCGGCAGAGGGAGGATGTACTGGAACAGTGGATCCAGGAGTCTTGGCAGATGCCTAATGCCCCAGTACTGAGCAATTACTCATTCTACTAAGTAGTTAATAATTGCCTAGCTTGCATATACTATGGATAGGTATGGCTAAATATCATTGTATTTCTCTGACAACTGCAGATGAGTGGGCTGCAAACCAGCAAGTCCATGATGCTAGGTTGCAAAGGCTGCATCGCGAGCCAGGTTAGTAATTATTCAGCATGTACTGTCATAACAAATAAATATAAGAGTCTTAGAAAGTGTCATAGCAGTAGAAATAAATGTGTAATATTCTGTGAATAAAGTTATAACCCCTGGAGTGCTTCTGATTACTCTTCTTTCATATGTTGTTAAACTGTTGCATGCTATAAATAGTAATGTTGTATTAAGCAGTGCTACCCACACTGTAATATGCAGACAAAATGTGTATGAAGTTCTGTATAACAATGTTGGAAGTGCCAAGAGGTCAGTCATATTGTACAAGTGAGGGAGACTTACACAGAAAACAGTAGAAAGCTTCATATCAATTCACTGATAGCACAGTGTACTGTGATGTTAACTGTAATTTTGTGTCACACACAGCAGGGGTTTGAATCCAGGAGTGCTAGTAAGTTGTAACCCCACAACTGTACAGATTTTGTTACAATGTTCAGATAGAAAGCTGTATGCATAACTACACCCAACAACTGTACAGAATTTGTTAGAATGTTCAAATAGAAAGTTGTATGCATATTCATACCCAACTGTTCCAATATGTCCAGCATGTCCAGATAAATGGCCCACATCACCATCTTGGTACCCTGTTCCCCTGTAAATTCAATGTGATGATCCAAATTATGTAGGCAGCCATTAATGATATATAACTGATAGTCAAATGTGTACTTACTCAGAGAATGTATATGAAAACAAACCTGTCATTCTAGCACCTCAACCAAAGTGTATGAGAGCAATTCTCAACATATGTTGCATTAACACCTGCATCTTGTCACGCCTGTATGTAAGACACGGGTCATGTATCTAAAATCTATAAACATACCAGTGTACAATATAAGGCCATTGGATAGTGTAATACTACATGTAAGGGACAGATCACTGCAGTGACTAAAAATGTTGTGAAAACTACAAGGATATATTAGTTGTTAATTGAAGTCTCTCTCTCACCCACCCCTACCATATGTGCAAAAATAATCCAATGACAAACTTCAATCGATATGTGTACACTCCAAACTTATGTTGGGACATATGTTCTAATGGTTTATAAATATTCACATTTGTTTCTATGCATGTGCCATGTTAAAATGCACCCATATTGGTGGCCTGTTGCCATCAACGAAACCTGCATGCTGTTGTAATGGCCACTGTTGTTCCATACATGCATGTGTTCTGCTTGCTCTGCAACTGTTTTAAATCTGGTGTTTTGGGTTAATGGGAAAACCTATGCATGCTGTTATAACTAATCCCGAATGCTGTTGACTATTACTTACCCATATCTGTCATAAACCTGCTACAACATAGCTCGTATGGGAAGGCCGGTCCCAGCGGACCCACCTGTCCCACCTCAGCTGGCCATGGCATCAGGCAGCAGCAGGTCTGGCGCCCAGCCTGAGACATCCACCTCCATTGGCCCTGTACCACCTTCAGGTGGAACAGCTGCAGGGGATGGAGCTGCCCCCCCCCCGGGAGCGGGTGCAGAGAAGAACATGTCACCCATCATCAGGTCCGGGCCGTGGTGAGTAGGGAGCTCGATTTGGAGTTTCGAGACCGGCTACAACAGCTTGAGGGCCGAGTGGTGCAATTAGAAGGTGAGCTTGCCCCTCCTCCTACACAGCCCCCAGCACAGCCACCATTGGGGCCATGAAGGTGCAGTGGTGACTGCCCATGGGTGGGGACCTCAGTCCCACTGTTTCCAATTGGGGGCTCTTGAGCTTGCGACTTCCAAACACTCTTCCACATCCAAGGTGTTCCCCCCACGTGTCATATACCACCCCTGTATGCTGTCTTGTTTGTCATCCTACCCAACCTATCCTCCCCAAACATACCTACTCTCCTTCCCCAACATCCCACTCTCACCTTAAAAAAAGGGCTATCTGTTCCCCCCCAAAAAAAAAATCACGACCCATACATAGCTGTCCATTTTGCACACATGTCCACTAGACATGTAATCTGGTCTAACTGGCATCACTACATATTACTGTTGTCTTCACCACTCTCCCAGGGGTTGGAGTGTTCAAATGTACCTCCAAATTCATTGCATATGCACAGCTGTTGCTGTAGAAGAAATGGGCAGCTAGGGACCTTCTCTACACCCTTCCTGTACATCCCTAGCTATCTTGCCTACTGTCTTTCCCTCTTTCAGCCCCTTTTTCACCACTTTTCTATCACCCCTTTTTCTTTTCTTTTAAAGAAATTAGCGTGGGGGTAAGTGGGAGTAGGCACTTTTAAGCAGCAGTAAGCGGGTTTCAGCCTGTTTGTGTGGGGGTAAGCACTGCCTACACAGGTTAAGCAATTTAGGAGCTAACTGAGTGTAAGAAACTGTAACCGGAAGTTGGCAGTGCTTAGCTCTGCGCAAACCCCTGTAAACCTGCTTACAACTGCTTTAAAGTGCCTTAATCACTCTGTATCCAACAGGCCATGTTCTGCCCAGCAACAAAATAAACTGCCTCTGCAGGGCTCAAATCCAGGACCCTGCACACCATACACAAAGTGATGTACCAAAAAACCATGGCAGATATACATAACCCTGATGTTTTCACAAACATATCATCCAGCACAATCAGTCAACAGTATAGGAAATGTAGTAATATAATACCACACAACCTGTTAATGCAAGATGTCTGGACAAAGTGTGCCACAATGTGGGTAACAATAGGGATATCTGCCAACTACTGCTCTAATACACTTAAAATGTTGCTAATTACACAGTTATATGTATTAGAACACATATGTAGAAGGAGATGAAGTCTGAAACACAAATGTGTCAGCACTAGTTACTGACTTCAATGCTGCAATCATCCATGTCAATTGCCAAGAGAATGAGGTAGAGGCCAAAATATGAGCCAACATGCATGGACATATGGACAGATATATAGCTGTATATATATATATATATATATATATATATATATATATATATATATATGACTCACAAATAATCATATAACATCAATTGTATATAGACAGATAAATATGTTCATATATAAATATATATATATATATATATATATATACAGATATATGAGATTATATATAGGTACATACACATATACACAGACAAAAGCTATTAGTAGCCATACATACGTAAAAGTAGTGTGGAAGTACTGGGTGCAAAGTATATCCCTCAGCCACAAGCCCTGTAACTGGCACCTGTGAAATGTGTAGTGTGGCAACCATTCCCACAAATGAGAATACTTACATTAAACATATACCCACTCACAATTCAAAGGACATGACATGACACACAGGTATGCATACACAGAAAGCAACTCACTCTGTCTGTAGGTCTGGAACCTTACCCAAATGTGCATTTGTCCTGTGTCTGCAGGTTCTGCTGTAAGAGGTATTGCTATTTGCTGTCTATAACACTGATGTCCACACACAGGAAGGATGTCCTCTATTGGAAAGGTGAGGGGACAATACCCACAGAAGTCAGCAATTTATAGTACTGGGTTGCCATGACAGTGGTTATCTGAAGTACTACACAGCAGGCTGCATGCAATTATCAACTGGTGGACATCGACTGGTGCAGAGGCCATCACCTGATCATGTGCAATACCTACAAAAGCATGCTGCAATCTATTCAAACCAGCTTAATCACTCTACTGGAGAGACTGAGAGAGAGAGAAAAAAAAACATAAATTAAAAACAAATAACAAAGCTCAGGGACTTGTTACAGCAGAAGAAAACATAAAAGGTATGTGAAACATATATGTATTTACCTGCATGCAGTACATGGCATAGAATAACAGGATACATAATGTGAAAAGATTTATATGTGCCATCAATAGTTGCTCCTGTAATGATGTTCTGCTCAACAACTGCTCTGGACAATAGTGTCTGTCCCTGTGGGCAGTGGGACATACCTGTCAACTGTGCAGATCAGCAGTGAATGGCAAAGATGTGACCCATGATATATGTGTTCTGTACATTACTGTGGCCAATGGATGGTGGTGGTATTAATACTGTCATGATAGATGCATGGGTGTGAAAACACACCACCTGCAGGACAGTCATGTTAAAGTGTAGCATAGCATGGCCAACTGCCATAGCTGTATAATATGCTTATCTAAAATCTATCACCATATATACACCCCTAATGTTAGTCTGTGTTCACATGTGACACCTGTCTGTGTTGCAGCAAGACAGAACAGTTCAGCTGTGAAGTAAAGAGAGTTACAAGAGTGTGGACCAGATGTTTGTATGCACCCCACATACAGATAAATATATGTGTGATATATATTCACAGCTGTGTATGTCTACAGAACCTCGGACAGTTATACATATATACAGGTATATAAACAATACATAATGATATCTACATATATATGCACATATGTATGTATATATATATATATATATATATATATATATATATATATACACACATATGTGTGTATGTCTACATTTATATATATATATATATATATATATATATACACACACACACACACACACACACACACACACACACACACACACACACACACACACACACACACACACATATACATAATACTGACACATATAGGAATACACATATATATATATGTATATATATATATATATATATATATATATATATATATATATATATATATATATATATATATATATATATATATATATATATATATATATATATATATATATGGGTCTCCTTGACTTCATCGACATGCCGAAACACCGACGCTAAGAAGACCGACGAGACAGATGATCGACAATGTGAAATCCCGACAGCCGAAACACCGACATGGGCAACGTGTGAGCACGAGCAGAGAGATAAGTGTGTGCTAGTGAGGGATTTAGCGTTAGGGAGTGGAAGGTAAGTGTGTGCTAGTGAGGGATTTAGCGTTAGGGAGCGGACAGGTAACTGTGCGATAGTGAGGGGTTTAGCATTAGGGAGCGGACAGGTAAGAGTGTGATAGTGTAGGATTTAAGGTTAGGGTGCGGGAAAGGTCAGCGTGCGGTAGTGACGGACTTCAGGTGCAGTGGCGTGTTAAGTGAGTTAGGGTTAGGGTGCGGGTAGGGTAAGTGTGTGATAGTGATGGAATGTAAGTTTAGTGGTGGGTTAAGTGAGTTAGGGTAAGTGTGCGGTAGTGTCGGACCTTAGGGTTAGGGTTTGGGTTAGGGTTAGTGCATGTATAGTTGTGTGTTATGTGTAGTTTTACGTTTTGTGTGTCGGTGTTTTGGGTGTCGGTGTTATGGTGTTTGGTTTTGTGAGTTGTCGGTTTTGTGCGTTTTCGGTGTTTTGGTGTCGTTGTTTTGAGTGTTGGGTTTGTGGCGTGTTGGTGTTGTGATAGGGATCTATATATATATATATATCTATATATATATATATATATATATATATATATCTATATATATGTCAATACATGTCTCCTGCAATGACATGTGCGAGAACATCACACATCAATACACAACTTATCTACACACCAGTACATGGCTGCAAAATGGAGTGTGGAATGTGGTGTGTAACCCATAACCCATGTTGGGAACACATCGCAATTGTTTGAGAAGATGGGATATCTATGTTGGTGAAGGGTAGTAGGCACATATTGGTAGGTAGGTTTGGTTGGATGACAAACAAGACAGCATACAGGACTGGTATATGACACATGTAGTAGGTAAACACTGTGGATGGGTAGTTTCGTTTGGAATGTGGAGGCCACTGAGGCCCCATATAGGAACAAAGGGAACATGGTGCCCACCAATGGACAGTCATGACAGCATCTACATGGTCATAAAGGTGCCTGGGTTGTGGGCTGAGCAGGAGAAGCAAGCATGTCTAATCTTGTGTATGTGTACTGCATGCTTCCAGGTGATGTAGCACATACCCCATGTCTCTGTGGAGCTCCCTATGCACCAGACCCTGGACCTAACTGTGGGTGACAGACATATGTCTGTGTGTGCTCCTTGGGGGGGGGGCACCATCCCCCTGAGGTGGTTCCACATGCAGGTAGTGCCAGAAGAGTAGATAATGAGGTTCCATGGTGGGTCGCGGATGTGATGTGGCCTGGTAACATGTCCACATTAGGTGGGAGAGGTGTTCCTGCTGGCAAATATCCCCTACACATACTGTTGTGTCACTGTCATGGAACATATGTGGGTTGCAATAGTCCACACAATCCCAGAACATGTCCAACAGCATGCATAGATATCCCCAATAACACAGATTGGCAGATGTGTAGCAATCACATCGCAATCATACATGCATATGTGGAAACATAGTGGCAGTGACAATGGCATGCAGGTGAAATACTCTGTAACAGCCCAGCAACTCTAGTGTCCCCACAGGGAGCATGTCTATAAACACATAGCAGAAAGTGTTGTACAATACAATATATGTCCCAATGGTAGATAAACCAGAGACATACTACTTGCATTGTGTGAACATTAAGTTGGAGTGGTGGATACCTGGGAACCCCTGTGGCTAGGCTTATGTAGGCCCCAGGAACAATAGACTAGTACTCACCTATGAACCTATGTGTACCACAGGCAACATCAGCCAGGGCTCAGTACAGATATGACCTGCGTAATGGAGGGACATTGCCAAAGCCATGTGTTGCAATGTGTTCTGATGTACCAGCACCATGTTGGGGAAGTCCAGGAACTTGCAGTTATGATACATGTGCTGCACAATCCACACCTCACCCAAACCGAGGGATGACATCCCCATCTGTACAATGCCGGTGCCACTGTACACCTGCATGTTTACCCTGCATTGGCAGGGAATATGCCAGTACACATGGTGTTCCTAGTTTGGGATACTGCAATATGACACACGTGTAGGCCACATAAGTCGAGCATTTGCAATGTAGCATGGGATGGTGAGGGTGTGTCATCCTGAAACACAACAGTGCACTGGAGGGGAGAGACAAACCTACTGGGAATGGCTGTATCGGCACACAGTCAAGGTCATGAAGTGTGGCAGACATAACCCTGACTCCACAGCACTAGTGATGGTACTGTGTGACCTCCAAGGGCTATGCACGTGTCTAGCTTGCAAACCTGCAGGTTTGGGAAACATTTGTAGGCCTGAATGAACAACTACTGGCCCATGATGATGGTCCATGCTACTATACCCCTGCCAGGTATTGTGACCGCAGTAGTACACATAGCAGTTATTGCTACACACCATCATATGTGTGTGCACACATACGCACCCACAAAAGGTAGGTAACTCAATCAGCATCTGCACAACTGACACATATGGCTCGTAATGCAATTGACTGCCTAGGTCATATGTCATATATCAGGTATGTGTAGTTTTGCCATATGTAGTAGTGCTGCGCCATGGCATGTCATGGAAGAGGGTGCCATGTCAATAATGGTCTGTACACTCACCATAGTGTCTGTGGTCAGTCTAATGGTATTCTATCACTTATACATACACCACAGACGATGACATCTGTGAATACACATCAGGCATTCACAAAACACGTGTCCACATATAATCCAGAAACACACAGAGGCTGTGAGCAGCAGAGGAAACATAACTGACACACAGATACACATCCTGCAATGGTGTGTACACCTGTGAGGTATGGTGCACAGTACATGCCAGGGTGCTGAACAGATGCACAGCAATGCTGTGGACATGGGTGCAGAGTGTTCCAGGGGGAAGGCCATCACCTATTAACAGAAGTCATGCATCACAGTCATGTATAATGTTGGTAACGGCGATTGACTACAGTTGCACTGCACGCTGTTGAGCACCACATGTCCTGCATGCTGACATGTATGCAATTATAGGTATACGTGCGATAATATACTGCACCATCATCTGCTATTGTGTGTGTTATGGGGGTGCTGGAGTTGTTTGTAGGTGCTGTCTGGTGGAGTGTATGGGTTGTCATGTATGTTGACAGCATGTGTGTATGTGAGTGTGTGGCTATGTCTGCACACGTATGTGTGTTTGAGTGTGTGTGTGTGTGTGTGTGTGTGTGTGTGTGTGTGTGTGTGTGTGTGTGTGTGTGTGTGTGTGTGAGAGAGTATGTGTGTGTGTACTGTTTAGTGGTGATGTACAGGTCTGACAGTCTGTTCCCTGTTTTCCCCTCACAGGTGGCGAGGTGGGGCTGGGTCCCTCCCACAGGGAATCTGATGTCAATGATACAGACAGTGACAATGAGGATAGGTGTGTTGAGGCACAGGCAGGGTCATCAGGGGATGCCGCTGGGCCACCAATTGACATTCCACAAGTATCCACTCCATCCAAGCACACAGTCACACTGGATCTACAGACCTCATCGCATTTGGCCTTAGCTGAGGGACAGTCTACACTTGGCATTGGCCAGGACAGTGTGGTATCCATGGCACATTTGTCAGGAAACAGCAGCCATAGCCAGATGTCCGGCAGGGTACCACATAGGCAGATATTCAGGTAGTGATCATCGGAGCACTGCTGGTCATCATGCCCCTGGCAGACGTTCCACATGTATATCTACCACACACATGTTCCAGGCTGTCATGGAGGCACAGGCATGAATGGAACAGTACACCGCACAGGGTCTAAGGGTGCAGAGGGTTCATCACACCTCTGTAAATGGCAGCATCCATGACCTAGCAGGTGCCATTCTGATTACATTGAGGTCATGGATAGATGGTGGGGTGAGACACTGGATCTCATCAATAATGTCATGTCCATATGTAACAACAGGGTGGGACGGTTGCGACTGCCATGTGGATGTATGCCAGCAACATCAGCAGCTGGAGGTCACTGTGGACGTCCCACCAGTCACAGCCGCTCCCGTAGTGGCAGTACCAGCCCCAGCGCTGTGTGGGGGGTGCTGTCCACAGACTGTCATTGCAGACCATGTACACATGGCTCTGGCCAGTCCCAGGAAGGACCTGGATCCAGTGGACGTTTGTCGACCTCAGGGAACAATACCCTATCTGGCTTTGTACCTGATACTGCCTGTGGCACCTGCCAGGCACAGGTCCCATGCTCATGGCCGGAGACTGTGAAATGCAAACCCTGCCAGGTACAGTCTAGAGCTGTCTCACAAATCCCCATATAGGGTAGCCACATGGTGGAACTGTGTGCATGCAGAAACACACACAAACAACAAACCTAGGGCAACCACATACCTGCACACACGACATCACCATTGGCCCATAACACTACTCAGCCCCCTCACACACACAAACACACATTGTCAGTTGTATGGCTCAGCCTAGACCTCTGGCAAACCAACAACACACCCTATGCATATGATGATACCTGTGCCACATCCTGTCATCCATAACATCAATACAGGGGCAGGCTAACATGGTGCTGATGCACAGGGTGATTGTATAACAGTGTAGCAATGGAATGCTGTGTAGCATGTTGTCAGCAGTAAAGTGAAATGCTAACATCCTGAAAGGTGTAGCTGTGCAGCCATGATGCATTATAGCTGTAATTAACAATGTTGTATTGCTTTCACTATTATCTATTCCGATTGTGTTGTGGTTGTCCATGTGCCACATGGCTGATGGGTGTAGTGGTGTCAGCAGGCCTTCTACAGTGGACACCAGTAAGTGTAGTGGGTGGTACACATGACATGGCTGGGTACAACACACACAGCCTTTGGTTTGGATGCAGTACAGATACAAGTCTGTACACATAGAGGTATATCCCCATGCAGGTAACACATCTTTTACCCATTTAATCCCACCAAGACATGATAGGCACAACCACACATTGGTATATATGCAGTCTGCTATTTGAATGATATTGAACATGCTAACAGCAGGGTGTATGTCCCTTTCCCCACTCTACTGTGATCCTCACCTCAGTAACATGGGTGTGCCAATGCCAGTGGCATATCCCTACCCTTAGGAGGGTGTGAGGTGCTCTACTACTGTGAATGGTGTAAACAACTAAGCAACCTGATAACATACACTGTACAGTATTACAGGCAGCTATGTGGGGGATAGATGCAACAGTAACTGCAATGATGATGGATGTGTCCACAACAGCCACACCCAGTAAGTTATTACTGCACACCTCTACAGTGTGGAGGAGGGCATTGACACATCTACAACCTGTGATGGACTGTATCTCCATGGGATGGCACCTGTGGAATGTTGGCATTTGCCAAGCAGTCCTGGGGGAAACATATTCTATGAACAGAGGTAGATCCCTTAACATCTACACACATTCCTACATTTTGGATGGTGTACAAAAGCATGCTATGATCTACATAGGCTGTGTGTACCTCCTAACCCTCATCTACACCTGTCATGACTGCGTCAAGGAAGAATACCAGGTTCAGGTGGTATTCTCTGCCTTTGACAAGTCCAACACTGGTGGGGTCCAGGCTTTTAAGATTACCAGTGAAATTGGCCATGGGTTCATTGTTATGTTCCATGTCCCTGCAGACCAGGCTCATCAGGCTACTGGGTGGTAGTTCCCAGCTGACATGGTGGATTCGTGGTTGTCCTTGGCAACAGCGGTGAATCCACTGTCAGGTGTAGGCCTGCTGGATCATATGAGGGATCCCAGCTACTTACTGAGCCTGCCCAGGGGGTTCCCCTAAGCATAACACTTCACTTGACTGTACTGCATGATATGTTACTGATGCCAGCCTGACATCATACAGGTGGGATGGAGTATTGTTAACATGTACTGCCCTTGTCGTGTAAGGTCCTGGTTATGGGATCTGCTAAGGTTGGTAGTGTATTGCAGGCCAGATGTGTTTGGCTTTGCGGGGGGGGGGGATACCTATCCATGCCAGATGTATGTTGTTTGGTTCTCTCAAACTCATTAATGGTGCATGTGGACATATATGTTTTGGTTATGTTCCCAATTTCATCTACAGATGTATGTCCATATATACCTGTATAGATATATATGGGTTTACCTTTGAAAGGGAGAAAATCATTTCTTCGAACGGCCCTTTCTGCGAACCGAAAGGATGAATCCGTCATTTCAAATTGCACCAGAGTTCAAAACTCAGCAAATCAAAAAGCAGATTCACTGATTTTCTAACTACAAGTTGGAATACATATTGTAATGCAGGGGGACAAGCTCCCCTGCATCCCCCATCTGGGGGGCTGCGGCACCTACCCCACAACTTTAATATTCTAACTCTGAGATCGCACTACAGTGGGGAAAGGGACATTTTCCCGATCCCCACTATAGTGCAATCCGCACCCAAAATACCAAATCTGCAATGAGCGAATGCATAGTGACATTCCCTCATTGTACATTAAATGCATTTATTCCAAGATTTTGCAATGTTGGAAACTTACTTTCGACCTTCCAGCTTTCTGTGAAATGATTTTCTCCCTTTGAAAGGTGAACCATATATATATATATATATATTGCTGTATACATGTGGACATATGGATGTATACATATATATCTATAGATGTATGCGTATCTATGTATATATTGGCATATATATATATATATATATATATATATATATATATATATATATATATATTTATTTCACATTTGTTAACCGGGTTAGTCCAACTGGGTAAGAAATTACCCATTTTCAGTGGAGACCCGAGGGGAAAATCCCCGAACAAAACATACAAATACATACAAATAGAGACAAGTTAACAATATAAAGAGCAAAATAAACATATGGATACAATGGATAAGAAAATAAATGTAATCCAAGGAATAGTACATAGCTATATACAAGGTCAGAAGAAGGAAAGTGCAATAGAAGATAGGAGTAGAAGAGGAATGAAGTGTCTATATCTGCAGATATAAATATGTTATATCCATTTAAATATAAATATATACACACACACATACATCTACATGGTGGAATACATTCCCTGTAGTGTTGAATACCTGAGCTGGATGATATGTTTGTGAAAACATCAGGATTATGCATATCTGCCATGGCTTAGTGGTAAATCTCTTTGTGTATGGTGTGCAGTGTCCTAGTTTCGAGCCTTACAGGAGCTGTTCATTTCGTTTCTGGGCAGAAGATGGCCTGTTGGATACAGAGTGATTAAAGCACTTTAAAGCAGTTGTAAGCAGGTTTGTGCGGGTTTGCGCAGAGCTAAGCACTGCCAACTTCCAGTTACAGTAACTTATAGTCAGTTAGCTTCTATATTGCTTAGCCTGTGTAGGCAGTGCTTACCGCTGTGCAGACCCACTTACAAATGTTAAAAATTGCCTTAGTCTGTCCGTATCCAATGGGCTGTGTTCTGCCCAGCAACAAAACAAACAGCTCCTGCAAGGCTCGAACCAAGGACCCTGCACACCATACGCAAGTTATTTACCACTAAGCCATGGCAGATATAAACTATCTTGATGTTTTCACAAACATATCATCCAGTCCAGTAATGCAACAGAACAGAGAATGTATACCATCATCTATATGTATGTGTGGAAATATATTAATATGTAAACAGATACAACATATCTATATATGTAGATATATATATTTCTAAATCTCTATGCATTAATATAAATATATATGAACATATATACATGCAAATGCCTACATCGACACATATATGTGTCTACGCCTATATGTCTACATATACACAGCAAGTTACATATGTGTAAGCAGATATACATTTATGTAGGTATATACAGACATAGTTATTTATATGTAAGCAGATATATATTTCTATATCGGTATATATGGCCATACATCTGTAGATAGCAATGGCAGAGTAACAAACACACATATGTCCACATGCACTGTTAATGGGGTTGGGAGGCCCCACACACTATACATCTTGTACAAATAGGCCCCCACAGCCATAGACGTCTGCTCTGCGATACACTACCAAGTGTTGCAGAACCCATAACTAGGACATGACATGGGCACAAGGAGTTAACAGTACTACATGACACCTGTATGATGTTAGGTTGGTATTGGTGACATATCATGCAATACAATCTGCCTCTCATAGGAAATGTAAACAGTGGAAGCCATCAACATCCCCAGGATATGGATACCAGATATGCAGATACATATATATATATATATATATATATATATATATACATATATATATATATATATATATATATATATATATATATATATTTTTTTTTTTTACATATATATGTATATACATGTGACTACACATACACATGCAGATATATGTACAGTACGATACATATGTAGAAGGTGCACACAATATGGAACAGCCACAATGCCTACAGTTAAAAACTGAACAAGTGGACACCGTATGGGCCATCCATACAAATGACATTCGTTGCTTGCAACATATACCCACAGAGAGGTCATAGGGAAAACACCACACACAGGTCTGCAGAAATGTAATACCTTTCATTGTGAACTATTACAGTACTATAAGCCATGTCATATAGCTGTTCAGACACTGACATCCATATACACAGAGGAATGCAACTGTGAAACAGTTATACTACTACAGTAGTCTGGAAAGGTTCACAACTGTTGCTGTCCAGGCCAAGCCCTTCAATTTGTACAATAGTGAGGGCAGACTGTGCCACAGGACACCAAACAATCAACAGTATGTAATGCAGGTGTATAGTTCAGCAGCATCTATCTACACTCTGTACAACATCAATAGGTGGTAGAGACATCATGTGACCAAATGGGTTTTAACTGTTACATAATAAGGCATAACTGACAAGATCACATGCACACTGACAAACAGAACAATCTGTATGGCAGGATGCTGTAGGCTTGCATTAGCCCAGGATATGTAAGCAATGTAAATATAGGTGAAGTATACAGTGCTGTACATCCAGATACCTTAAGACAGCTCACCCCTGATACCCCCACATATTTTAACAGCCTAGGTCATTTATGGTGCTCTCCCCCAACTCATTAATACAGGGTTGTATACCACTGTTACATACACTGGCCTCTGGAGTGCATAAGAGCACACATGTATTGTGTAGGTGACACCCACACATATATGGCCCCAGCCCCACAGTATGTGTGGGGGATACAACAGAAGTGGACTGCTGGCAGCAATGGCAGTGTGATGTACTCACAGCCCACTATGGAACAACTGCCTACAGCATGTCATATGTGCAAAGCCTGAAATGTAGGTGGAGAACAGAGGCTGGGACACAGGCACACATGTGGAGAACAGTTGCCATACACTAAGCAGGTTGCTGGTGTTACAGTATAGCCTGCAACATACACTTAGTCAGGGTATTGAGGTCAGAAATAGAAATGGATGTAGCCATGTACTGATAGCACTCAACACACACACTGCCAGCGACATATCTGACACAGGACCTGTTTGGTGGGCAGACAACACATGATAGGCACACCTCTGGCCACCAAGAGGATAGGCCCACAGTTGAGAGCTATACAGACAGACTGCATTCCAAGGTATAGTTGTTTGTACACACACGGTGTAACACCAGTGCTATACAAAGCATAACACAACTCTACTCACACTCTGTCTGTAGTTCCTGAACCTCCTACGGATATGTAGCTGCCCTGAGTGTGCAGGATCTTCTGTAAGAGGTAGTGCTACCTGTTGTCTGTAACACTGATGCCCACACACAGGTAGGATGTCCATCACACAGGAAATGTAAAGGGAACAAGCCCACATGATGTAGGGATTTATAGTGGATGGTTGCCATGACAGTGGTAATTTGAAGTACTACACATGTGTAATCATATATATATTGCTATCTGGATAAGTATATGTACATATATTTCCACCATATGTCCTGGACATGGAGTGTAGCCCTACCCCAGCCCCTATAGTCCCAAAGTCATAGTGCAGATGTCAGGTATGTATAGCAGGAATATTAGTACACTATTGCTACTGTCATTGGGATTGTCTTCACAGACATGGTGTGTGTGGAAGGTCACATTTGCTTCTAAAGTGTGTGCCACTGGCTACTGACAGCCATCCTAAGGAAACCATTGTAATGTACTGCTGCTAGCATGTAATGACCCTACGGACTGCAGCAGAGATATTGGCCAATATATGTCGAAATCCTGACACACCCTCTACAGTCCAGAGGTATACACATAAGCCCTTAGTGCACAACATGTGTAACATGCCTGCCAATATGGATGCAGACAGCCATGTAGATTAGTATAACACATAATGACTGGTACACATTTGCCACCAGGGATTTTGCATTCACACACTCCTGTCTGGCCTGACACATAATGACTGCTGGTGCAGGGATGCCATGACCACATACTACCCACTAGATGTTGACATACATCTGTACAGCATCCCACTGCTCTATCTGATGTACATGACTTTTAAGGGAGGTATGGCAGCAGTACATCTGGCAAGTATCTGCACATGATATCTCACTGAGTAAGTACACTAAGCTGCTAGGCATGTAACAATGCACTGTGCAGGCTACAGGCGGACTGGCTCAACACTGGCCTACATCCCCTATGGGGGGATGCAAATGTACCTGCATATATAGCAGGCTCCACAGGCATGTCACAGCACAGGGTAAGATACACCTGTATGAAAGTGCATAACCACAACCAATGTGAGCACAGCCACAGCCTCATATGGTAAGCTAGCATAATATTCCAGTATATGGACTATCTGTTCTACACCATCCTCATATGTGCCACTCACAGAATGACCCTACGTATACTGGGTTGCTACACAGTTTGGTCTGATGGCTGTCTGTGGTATGGGACATGTGTGTGTGTATGGCCATAAGAACATGTAGGCCAATACAGTATCATGCAGTGGGGCAGCATGTAACATCAGATAGGAGGGGAGCTAGAACAATGACATCTACCACAGTCTGTACACAGGCTAAAGTACATATTAACAATACATACACTGCCGACATTCACCATAAGTACACAGACCTCAGTACTGTACAATCATCCACAGAATGTCCAGGTTATGTCATGAAATATAACCCCTACTGTACATAACGTGTAGCAGTCTGATATATCACTGGCTTGTTATCAGATATGACGACACTAATTATGGTGTATGGCACATATGCACCATTTCATGCACGACATATGTACAAAGGTTGACAGAGGTGTGGCTGGTAGCACATACACAGGGCCAATATTGACATGTTGCTGTGATACCCTCATACATTTACTGTTGTAACAGGGTTTGTTGCAACATATGCCCTATGAGGGAAATGAAGTCAGTAACTGTCACAGCCTTCACCATCTACAGACTGCAATCCTCACACTACCTTCTGCAGTCCACAGAGTGATTCTCCATGGCTAACACATGAAACCAAATGCACAACACTGGCCAGTCTGCAGATGACCCTGCAGATGGGGATTCCTCATAAACATGG
Source organism: Protopterus annectens (assembly GCF_019279795.1). Lineage (NCBI taxonomy): Eukaryota > Metazoa > Chordata > Ceratodontiformes > Protopteridae > Protopterus > Protopterus annectens. Next base: position 428,882,152 of record NC_056728.1, read on the forward strand.
AACTGACATGGCAGGTATTGCAACATGCACGACAAACACTGTTAAACCAACATTACTCCAAATGCAGTATAGCAGCACTTACAGTCTGTAGTAAGGTCAGGCACATCCCCCTCCTGTTTGTTGCCCTCTTTCCACAGTGTATGTTGTTAGAGGTAAATCCACAATCCATCTGAGATGCTGTTTGCCAAACAACAGATCTAGTTCCTGCTCACATTGAATGAAACGGGCCAACACCACCATGATGTTCCTAGATATTGGAGTGTGTTTCCATGCAATTGGCTATGGGAATGTTACCACAGCTATTCCACATGCAATAAGTTAGGGGAGGGCTGCAATTTGTGCAGAGGCCATCAGCTGATCATGAGCATCACTTAAAATACACATGCTGCTGCCAAAGCAAAGCAGGTGTGGGTCTCCACATTCACCAGAGAGGGAGAGAGAGGCAAACAGAGGCAAATACCTGTCAGGGAGGGGTGGGAGAGTAAAACTGTAGCATGTTTGTGTCACATACCTACCAGCACAGGGTATCAAACCTCCGACAACTATGTAGTGCTATCACAGTTAGATACAGTTATTGGATGTGCCACATGTTGTGGAGCACTCAGAACATATATGTGATGATGACTGACATCTGCAACAGGGATATGGTACATATAAGGTAGGTGAAGTACATGTGCCTGTCTGCATGAACAGGTGCCAGCGTCAACACAGCCACAGTCTCACAGGGACACACACACATTGACACACTTGGCAGGGCCAGGAGTACAACTCATCAGTAGTGGGATTGCCACAACATATCACTGTGCAGGTATCACATGCACCACATGGGTCATACGGAGGTCATAAGGGCAAAGATTATGAGGCGGTGTCAGACATTGGACAGCATGCTTCAGTATGCCCATGGGGGTTATAGTGAGTGTGGATGTGGCCAGACAACACACACACAAACACACTGGGAGCCAGTACTGACATGCATGGGTGCATGTCTCCACAGGTGTATGGTGGTCAGCTGTGCCAGTAGGCTATACAAGGATAGGTGATGGGTACACCTTGGCATCAGGCCACATGACAATGGCCTGCATTGTGGTTCAGGGCTGTAGTTTCTGCATTTTCCCACACAGGTGTGTATTGTATCCTCCATCCAGTCACCTGGGTGACTATTGTGTGTAGCCAATGCTGTACATTGCCTGCCATGTATGTGTACCTTAGTCCATGACATGGATGTCTAGGATGTGCACACCTCCCACATGCATGTACAGTGACATGTGGAACTTTACCTGGGGTGTCTGGCCCATGTTGTGAACACGGATTATCATCAGATGTGCCAGTCTTGCCCACCTGTGGCAGGAACTGGTAATGGGCAGCAGGTTTACCCTGCACCTACATTGATATCATGCTAACAGCATTCCCTGGTGTCAGTGGCATCTGTCCATACAGGGCATGTTGTCAGGCATGGTATGTCCGTTGTGGGTCACATGTGAAGGCACCACAGATAGTGCAGGCGTCCATTGGGGAACATGGGGGAGGTGCACTGTCTGCATGTACGTGCATATTGGACAGATGGACAGGGTGACATGCCCTCTGTAGCCCATTGCTATCACTCCATTGTCACTATCGGTGGCCAATATGCAGTGTACTACCCACATACTGGCTGTTGCCTAGGCATGTGTGCGATCTGGGTAATAGTGGGGTTGCTAACTGTGATTGCCTGGCCTTGATGTCACATGTATGGGTATGGCTTTGCACCCCAGCCTCTCAGCTATTTTACATCTGTTATCCCAGTACAGGTGACATTGTGATACATAGTAGGGCCACCATATAAGAAAGATGCAAAACCCATTCCACATTGGCCATGGGTGTCACACACTCACAACCACCTCTACACAGGATATAAGTTACAAACACACACACACACACACACCTGTCATGTCTCGGAGTAGAACCCCTACCTAATTAGTTTTTTTACACTACAGCACTACACGGTTATAGTAGGCGCCATGGACATTACTGGAGTACTCCTTCCCCAATGGTATATTTCACAATGGATGACATCAGCAGGATTACCAAAGTAGGGCATTTCAAATGTACTGAGAGTGAGTAGCCTAAAATACATTGCTCCCTACACAGACAGTGAGAGACACTCAAAACATCCACAACTGACATGTGGGGGTATAGAACCCCTGACTGAGGTCTATATCACACTACAGCATGGAGCTGTTATAGAATGCACCACAGGGATTACTAGAGAACTCCTTCCCCAAAGGTGTATTTCACAATGGATGACATCAGCAGGATTACCAAAGTAGGGCATTTCAAATGTACTGCGAGTGAGTAGCCTAAAATGCATTGCTACCTACACAGACAGTGAGAGGAACTCAAAACATCCACAATCAACATATGTGGGTATAGAACCCCTAACTAAGGTTTATATCACACTACAGCACTACCCAGTTATAGGACGCACCACAGGGGTTACTAGAAAACACCTTCCCCAAAGGTGTGTTTCACAATGGATGACATCAGCAAGATTACCAAAGTAGGGCATTTCAAATGTACTGCGAGTGAGTAGCCTAAAATGCATTGCTACCTACACAGACAGTGAGACACACTCAAAATATCCACATCCGACATGTGTGGGTATAAAACCTCTGACCAAGGTCTATATCACACTACAGCATGGAGCTGTTATAGGACACACCACGGGATTACTTGAGAACTTCTTCCCCAAAGGTGTATTTCACAATGGATGACATCGGCAGGATTACCAAAGTAGGGCATTTGGGATGTACTGTATGTGACTAGCCTATAATGCTTTGCTCTGTCCACAGACATTTTAATACACACAAAACATCCAGAACTGCCACACTCCAGCAGTACGCAGTTACTGAATGCGCTACAGAGATTACTGGGCTACAACCTTCCCAGAGGTGTATTTCTAGGTTGGTGACATCAGCAGCCTTGGCAAAGTTGAGTATATGAATTGTAAGGAGTGTGAGTACCCTAAAAAGCATTGCTCTCTACACAGTCAGAGACAGACAGACACACAAACAATTGCCATGTCTGAGGTTAGAACACCTACCTACCTACTTTATCACATTACAGCCGTACACAGTTACAGAATGTGCTACAGGAATTACTGGGCTACAACCTTCCCAGAGGTGTATTTCTAGGTTGGTGACATCAGCAGCCTTGGCAAAGTTGAGTCTATGAATTGTAAGGAGTGCGAGTACCCTAAAAAGCATTGCTCTCTTCACAGTCAGACACACACAATTGCCATGTCTGGGGTTAGAACACCTACCTAACTACTTTATCACACTACAGCAGTACGCAGTTACAGGATGCGCTACGGAAATTACTGGGCTACAATGCTCCCGGAGGTGTATTTATAGGAGGGTGACATCAGCAGCCTTGCCGAAGTTGAGTATATGAATTGTAAGGAGTGTGAGTAGCCTAAAAAGCATTGCACTCTACACAGTAAGACATGCACACAAACACACACAGTTGCCAAGTCTGAGGTTAGAACTCCTACCTAATTAGTTTATCACACTACAGCAGTACACAGTTATGGGATGCGCCACGGAGATTACTGGGTGACAGCTCTCCCAAGGGTGTATTTCATATTGGATAACCTCAGCAAGCTTGTCATAGAAGGGCTATGGGGAGGGTGGTATGTGCATGGGCCAGAACCCATTCATCTAGGGGTTGACACGCCACATGTGGGCACACACGGGGTCATATGTCACAGGTACGTGTATACAGCTACTATATGACTACTTCCTTGTATAGTCATGTTGCACAGCTGGCACATGGACCACATAGTCTGTAATGCTGACAGATACTGGTGGCTATTATCTGCAGTGGGTGACAGCTGCACCTCATGTGTTTGGGGCCCTTTGGCTGTGTGCTGGGTGGGACAAGGCTAGATGGCTCCTTGTCACAGTCACCCTCTTCCACACATCTATGTCCATCTGCCTTTGGCTTATTATAGTGTGTTACCCTTACATATATGTCTGTGTTCCTATCCACTGTGTGTGCAAGGCAGGAGTGGCGCATACTGACGTGTCTGCACTAAGAACTACGACTGCCAGATATGTCTGGTCCACTGATGTTTGCAGACATGGCCTTCATGTGTTTAAGTGTGTGAACATGCCCATTATGACCTTTCAGTATGTTGTTGACTGACATTGCATGCCCAGTATGGCCGTCTGTATTGCATGTGTGGATCAAGTCTAGGTAGTTTGTAATGCGTTGCTGACCTTTGTGTTGTACACCGACAGGTAGCATGACATTTCTGCAGTGTATCCACTGGTCAGTTGGCATTGACTGTTGCTACATTTCTGCACAGGTTTGGGGGGGCCACACCTGTTATGATATTTGTATGTAGGAGGGGGGGCACACCTGACTATTTCTACACAGGTTTGAGGGGGGCACACCTGACTGTTACTATATTTCTATGTTGGATGGGGGGAGGGCACACCTGACTATTTCTACATTTCTACACAGGAGTGGGGGCACACCTGACTGTTACTATACATCTACGTAGGATGGGGGGCCACACCTGGCACTCGTACACATTTGCTAGGACTGTACTGGTATGTTGGGTACTCCATTTCAGTCTGTAGTCTTACCTATCGTGCTGGATAGAGGCATACCAGTGTACTACATATTCTAGCTTTTAATTACCTACATATTAGTTTCTGACTTCCTAGCCTTCATAACTGACATCCAACTGCCTGGCCTGTTGTAGTCTGTCTGTGTAGGCCTGGGGGGGGTACCCATAGGCCTCATTCAGAGGCCATAGTAGTGCATTTGTTTGTGTTAGTCTACACCTGTCCTGCTGGCTGTGACTGTTGTTTGGTATGTGACCCCCCCCCCAACTGGCATGTGTGAGTCTCTTAACTTTTTGGGTGTCCCAGTATTGAGGGTGGTGCTGCAGAGCTGCCTATGTTGGATGCACATATTACACTCCCTATACATGGTTGAGCACAGGTAGTGTCATGTTTGGCATCCCTTTTACTGTATGGGCAAGTCAGAGAGAGGTGTCATTCCCTGGGTCCCTACTGTGTCAGTGCATGTGTTATGCATTGCCTCTTTGCCAAGGCCCGGGCATACTGGGCATGCCTACCGGGGCAGGCTCAGGTTGTTCCTCCTCCGAGTCACTCTGCGCCTCTGCAAGCCTTGGCAATGATGGGGGGGTTGTGTGGCCCTGCCCCATGCTGTTCCTGCTGCAGCTGTTTCCGCAGGATCATATTGTGTAGCATGGTACATACAAGGACAATTTGAGTACATGTAGTTGGTGAGTACTGCAAGGCTCAACCAGATAAGTCCAGGCACCAGAACCATGACTTGAGCATCCCAAACACACGCTCTGTTATGATTCTTGTTTGTGCGTGTGCCTCAGTATGGAGTTCTTGTTCATGTGTGTGTGCATTTCTGATGGATGTCATCACCCATGGCTCCAGTGCGTATCCAGCATCCCCCACTAGGTGACCGTGTGGGATGGCCCCATTGGCAAATCTCTGGTACAGCTGCATCAGATGCCAGATGTGAGAATTGTGATAGCTTCCAGGGCAGCCAGCACACACATTCATTATTATGCCCTGGGCATCGCACACAACCTGGCAGTTGATGGAGGAGAAGCCCTTGTGATTGATGTAGACCCTACCCCGCTCACCGGGTGGTGCTTTGATGCGTATGTGCATGCAGTCTATTGTACCCACTACCTCAGGGTATTCTGCTATTTGGTGGAAGAGACGCATATTGCTGGCCAACACCTCACGGGTGTTGGGGATATATATGTGCTCACAGACATGTGCTGACACAGCATCCAGGAACTGGTGGAGTACCCTGAATGCTGATGCCTGTGAAATCCACATCATATCCCCAGTTGGCCTTTGGAAGGTACTTGTAGCTAGTATTCTTAGGCCTACACATAACTTGGTATCCACTGGGATGGGTTCCCCTCTGTTAGTTCTGTGTGTGAGGCGTGGCCGGCACAGCTCAACAATTTGGTGTAGGAGGTCCCTGTCCACCCTATAGCGCTCCATTATCTACAGCTCATGTAGCCCTTGGTAGGTTACCCTGGGTCTGTACACTCTTCTCCGTCTCCTCACTGTGGGTTGGTTGGCAGCATTTACATCCTCATCACCCTCAGCCTCTTGCACATGCTGGTTTATGATAGCAAAAGCAGCCCCTAACATTTTTTGTTTTGCTTTCATTTTGTAAAATTTCCCCGTTTGTATACACCGGTGGTGCAGAGTTTTTGGGAAAAAACAAGGGGGAAAGGTATTTGCATAGTTTATAGCGGTGTGCTGGGCTGGGCTGGTCTGCTGCCTGTGTAATTGGCTGATTCTGATACATTTCACCTCCCAGCTAAGCTAGTTCTCCTTGATTACCTTCCTACTGCTGTTTTCCCTTCCCATTGCCTTCCTGTTTAAGGCCAGGGGCACGCTGTGCAAACAGTGTGCTCAAATGTGCACAGAGCTGCTATTTCCTGGTTTACTTTTTTTTTTCTTTAAAACCCGATGTGCAGCGCGCACACCCACTTAGGCTTTTGTAAAGAGTGCTAGGCAGGTTTAGACACACCCCCTAGGTAAGCTAGGAGCAATCCCGAGCCACAGGTCTCCAATCCGCTTACAGTTTGCCTGACATACACATGATGTCATCTATATCCTAGTCTTGCACCCAGCTATTCATACTCTTACTGTTGGGACCTGCCTCACATGCTGGGGAAAACTGGGATTCACTATCCTTCTCCTCATTTGCATAGGATTGCCTGCTAATACATAGTTACATGTCTCATACTGAGCCTCCCCTCTTGGCAACCATTACTCACTGGCTAGGTTGTCCTCTGCCTGCCATTGACTTGCATGGCAGAATACTGATTTTAGTTAGAATGCTTATTTTAGGTTTATTTTATTATTTTCCCCCCAATCCCATGTGCACGCCGCTGCCCTATGCTTAAACAACCGAGATCGGCGAAAAAAAATAAAAGTTTTTTTTTTTTTTTACTGTTTGCAATGCCATTGGCATGCTTCCTCAATGATATGCAGCCTTTATTTGGAGTTGTCATAGCTCCATTTTGGATTTTGCAGAAATGTACTCGGTTACGAACCAAGTACATTTCTGCAGATAGCACTAGTCTTGCACGGACTATTGCAAGCTTCCTGGATTGCAAAATCACCTCATTTGCATGAATTTCTCCTGCAAATGAGATGATTTGCATACCAGGGCTTAGTCCATGCATGATTAGTGCAGGAGCTCTTGTGCACGCCCCTGCAGGCTGTTCCTGGATCACACGGCAGACATATTGCTAGAGCTCCTGCACTAATCATGCACGCCGTGCAGGGCATAGGGAATCCGGGGATTATCTTTGCTAGTCTTCTTATATCCATTATTTCCAGGGATAAAACTGGTTTGGGTTTCCTTTCATCCTCTCACCATACATACTTTAGCCTACCACTCCCCTGTGTAAGATCAGACTCAACACTGCTATGTGATTTTTCCTTTCACGTTGCATTACATCAATAGCTCATGCAGCTGATCATCTCTTATTCCTAAACTCCTTGCTTGTCAAAAGATTTCATGGTCCTTTTTTTTTTATTTCTTATACTACATTTCTGCTCTTTCTCTGACTTCTCATACTTTTTTTCTTTTTTCTTTTTTTTTAGTACAGTGTTAATACTTGACTCATCAACAAGTGGGCAGTCAGAGAGTTTTTCTCAATCCCTGCCCTTCCTCCACACCTTCCTTGAAATAGCTCAAGTGGGATGTCTGCAGTTGGGTGGTCTGAGTGCATTGTCACCTGCTTTCATGAGTATACTGTCCCGCAAAGGCTTTTCCGTTCCTCATCTCTTTTCTCCACATAGAATTTAAAGGTGAAGAACTCATCCTTGAATGCATGCCCCTCCCCCCAGCACATCCACCCCCAATAAGGCACACAGCCTCTGCCTTTTCATTCTTCTGCATACCTTGCTGCCTCTTCTACTGCCCTTGCTACTAAATGAACTCGTGTTGTGGGTTGCAGCCAGGGCCACATTCCTCTATGTTATGAATCTAACTTTTTAATAATGTTCATTCCAAAGTTCTTCTATACTATGGATCCAGCTTTTTTCTGTACTTTATTCCAGGCTTTACCAGTTATTGTATGTTCATAATGTTTAAACAGCAATTTCTGGTGAGCAGACAGTGACAGCAAAACAAACAGGTGGACTTCCAACAACTACCACAGTAGATTCAAAGATACCATCCTTTAGGATGTGTTATTTCTTACTAAAGACCTTCTCCCAGTGAGCAGTGCCTGGTACATCATCTGGGGTAATTTTCCATATGCCATCATCTATGTGCCCAAAAATCAACTAAACTGGCTCTTGTCAACATAGAGAAATAACAGCTCTGCTCTGAGAAACTGACGAATTGCTGAGCTCCTGACTCTGTTGCTGTTGTCAGTTCCGCTGTCTTGAGAAGAAATATAAATTGTGCAGCTGAACCGATGACTGTACCTTTTGTCCATTCTTTAAAGCTTGTGATTATAGGTAAGGATATGGGATGGACCGATAAGCTGATAGAACCAATGCATAGCATGATATTCATTGTACATCTTCATTTTGCTATCTCAGCTAAAAAACTAAGTTAATGGATGTTTATTCAATCCATTCGCTCTATGGCGATGTACACGAAAACAGTCCGAAAATATAATTCATAGGAACCATCAGCTGTTAATGTAATAAGGTTCTTCTAAAAGAAGATATAACTTTTAGAAATTTAAGGTCCTAACAAAACTGTCTATATGTGCTTCTGCAAAACTAGTAAGTGTCATTTTAGCTTGCTTATCTAAATCAACCTTCGTTTCACCCTTGAAACATCAGTGCAATGTGAATCAACTATGCAGCTTTATAACATGATTGGGGCTATTTACAAATTGATGAGCCAAGTATTAATTTAATTTAACTTAATTTAATTAGTTGAATTAGTGTTTGTTTTTCATTGGTTGTTATTTATTATATAAGAAACGTTTTATTAATGTTTAAATAGATCTGATGAAGCGTGCACAGCGCACGCGAAAGCGCTTATCTTTATCATTTTATTTTTCATGTATCGTTTGGAATAAAGCCAGAGTTTTATCCTCACTTCTCGTGGTGTATCCTTGAAGTTTTCATTTCCAATTCAATATAATGCACAAGACAGAGAGGCTGCACAGTTCCACAGCCAGGACAGCATTGGCATTGTTCCTCTTGAATTAGATGCTCAGGTACTAGACAACATCTATTTTCCTATAAAGGCTGAGTAGTGTGATCCCTCTGTAACTGGAACCAGCAATACTGTCCCCAGTTTCTAAATAACACTGAAAACACCCATTAAATATAGCATCCTACAACAATATCAAAAATCATCAGTACTTCTAGATACCTCTCATCTGCATCTACAGCATTGCTGACACAGAACTGTATTGACCTCTTCAAAAGCCTGTACTAACAGGAGATGTAAGGCAGATGACCATTCTTGATCAGGACCATGAGAGAGAGCACATGTGCATGCGCGCGTGCACGCACACACATACACGTACACATGCTTGCACACATATGCTCAGACACAAACACACACATGTACACATGCTTCCACACATATGCTCAGCCATACGCACACACACACACACACACACACACACACACACACACACACACACACACACACACACACATATGCACATGCACACAAACACACATACATATTCATAATTCGGACAATTTTTCAGGTAGCTGGGGGACCGAATTAATAGAGCTAGACAGATAAAGAATTCATTTGTGATAAAGAATGACTATCTTTTCTGCAGTTTGGAGGTTCATTCACATGCAATGAGCAATGCCCAGCTAGATGTAAAATGTATATTTTGTGCACAAGTGTGGACACTGGGTGATATGGCTGAGCTTCTTTGTGGTCTCCTTAGCCATAGACCTAGTTAGAAACTATAAACCTATGAAGAAAAACAGATACACACAGCTAGTTCCATCTGGCTTTGCCTACTCAAAGAAGGGCATTTTGGGGAGTTCTTAAAAGAGCTCCTTCCACCCCTCAATAATGTATGAGATCACAGTTTTTCTGCCCTTACAGAGAACAACCTATGTAATGTCAACCCCAAAATGCGATTACAGGATTGTTTACCAGAACTTTTACAAGATTATCCAAAATCATTCTTTAAGGTATTAACCAAGTTTCCCCTACAACTGGGTCATTGTTTTGGAGACTATCACAGCTGCTGCTGCCTTCTAAGTCTGTTAGCATGTATGAGTCAATGAATACAATAAAATGATTTGTGGAAAGTTCTAATACAGCACACTGCAACTGCAGCTACAGAAATAATGTTTTGTTTGTGCACGAAACCTGTGTGGTATGCTACAAAACTGGGGGGGGGGGTAATGCCCAAAATGTCCAACCTATGGCTAAATGTTGCCAAAACTTTTTAAATTGCATATTAGGCCACTGGAGACAGCAAGTGGAGGACAGTGAATATAAATGGTTTGCACCTATAATTAATGTTCATCAATGATTTTGTTTCATCCTCAACTTATTCTGGTTGTGCTTGGCTACACTTTCTCATTGTGGCCAAGTACAACTTATTGTGAGTCCCATACCTACTTATTACTCACCTCCTCCATCTACTCTTAATTTGATCCATTTTATTATTACATTTTTCACTAGTTTTTTTACAAGAATAACTGACAAAGACAACCCTCTCCCATATAGTTTTCCTGTTTCTCATCCAACTTCCTTACTCAGTTTCATAATGCCTACTGAAATACACATGCATGTGTGCATGTACATGCACAAAGACCAAGACTGTCCTAGAGCTATACCTTCCAGATGCATCTACGATGCAGGAGAACAAGGCAGTGCTGACGTCCGTCATGTATTCACTTGTCTTCTGGAAGTGCTATTTCTTTCCGTTCCTTTACTGATGCCAGTCCATTGCCAAAACATCCAAGCATTTCACCTTTGGTAGCAAACAGAAAACGACACCGTGAAAACAGAGAGGAAAGGATAGTAGTGTCTTTGACGCTAAACATATTGTTTGCCATAGATGCAGTTTACAGTAATAGCATAATGCTTTGTTAGTGGATTTCTGTGCTCATGTGTTGCAATCTTCTATTAATCACCTATTGCAATTGTTGTTTGTCTTTCGGCTTTTCCTGGTAAGGGGTTGCCACAGCGGAACTCCTGTCCGCTAATGATTGGCAGTAGATTTTTACGAAATGCCGAGGTGCCAGCTCGACACCCAACCTTCAACGAAGGCACGCCCATTTACCCACGCATGTCTTTCGAACGCTACCCAACCATCACCTATTGCAATATGAAGTACAATTTAATACAAACATCCTGCAATATTTCCCAAGTAATCAGTGTATGCCTAAATTTAGCCTAAATAAATTAAGTTCAGAAAAAACTAAAATAAAATGACCAAGCTACAAAAATAAATGGACACACTATAAAGTGAAAGGTATGTTCAGAGAAACAAAAACAAGCAAACATCAAATCCATATAAAACAAGAAATGTAGAAGTTAAACAGGCAGGAATTTGAAAATTAGAATGTTGTGGTAAAAGCTACAGACCATGTAGACTAAACATGTTAAAAATAAATGAAAAAGTAATCGGCTTATTAATGTAAAAAAAGAAAAAATATTTTTAAAATCATTGCATTTTTATATATTTTAATGAACTGTCAACTGATAGACATAAGTATAAAAGTGTACTGTAGCACTAGATGGAACAGATCAACAGAATTAGCATTAACCAGATGCCCCAACTGCTTTGCCCACATTTTTTGCAGTAAATGTTGCAGCTAAGCCATTATTTCTTGCCATGCTAATAACTGCACACTAGCTGACACAGTCAGACATTTAAACTAGTACTGGATTAATAGCTATAATTACCAGACACAAGTACACATATTTGTGATAGAAACAGATTCAGGGTGCAACAGACAGGTACACAGATTTGTAAGCGATTAATTGTTGCTGTTAATCAGATGATTAACTTAATAATAAATTTTCAGCCAAGGACATTCTGTTACTAACATACGTATTAAATGGCACTGCTGACAATTATTTAAGCTATTAACACAGTAACGGACAACGTCTGCAGTTGCACAGCAGTGCAGAAGATTGCATATTTTCTCTTGCCAGTTATAAAGTTTAGAGACACAGAATGCATCCACTCACCTCAGCATTCTTTCCTATCTAGGATACTGTAAAATAATTTCTTTGCATGAGTGATATAAGCTAGACAGAAATTCCATGTTAGTGAATTTTTTTTCAAGGAGCTTTATAACTGCTTTTTATAATCCTCTTTTTCACAATGACCTGTGATATGCACATATAGTATACTTTCTGTCTATGACAGCCTACCTATTTATGTTAGAAATGAAAACATGGTGAGTCTGAAACAATTATAATAAAAGTCATAAAATAGTAAAAAGAATGAAGGGGAAAGCTGCATTATAACAGACAGCTGTTACTGTCAGCAGGACTTGGGTAAGAAAATAATTATCCCAGTTATCAAGCCTAGTTACTCAAAAATGCAATCTTTATCTTAGTTAAGGCAAGTAAATTAATAATGCATCACAGTCCACATATAATCTAGTACATTTCACATGCATTTTCAGGTTAATACTAGGTGATTACATTTGTACCATCTCAACAAGTGCAGAAATTAATTTCAAAAGGTAGCAATGGGGAACGTCAGTTGCATCAGGTAACTGAACTTATTCAAATAGAAATCAGCCAAGATATTCACAGAGAAAACAGTAGAGTGTTTCATGATAGCTATAGTGAAAACAATTAGAACACTAAATTTATGTGCAGTGTAAATTAAAATTATTTAAGGCTGCAGGTACTAAGAGAAGCAATCACTGGGGAAGTGATTGTTGCATAAGAATTAAGTAAACTACACAGAGCAGTTTTAAGACTGTGCAACATCACTAAAGCTCCAAGAGATTTTGGTTGGTCAGAACACCGAAATGAAGCTCATTGAGATTAATATCACACAGACTATGATGTAACAAGACACCCCATGGGCTGTATTCCCTCAGATAAACAATGGGTGCTGGTGTCAATACTTCTATGTAAATTGCAAGTGGCCATGTTAGTCCTTTCCACAAACTGAAGAACAAAAGCAACAAATACAGACAGTCTTTCAGTTCCTACTCTGTGGAGAATGGAAAACACTGTAAATTAGTAGAAAACCCAAATAAGCCCACTGACTTTCCCAAACAATGAGAAGCAGCAGATACCCCATTCCTAGAAAGCTGAATAACAACAGAAATCTAGCCCAATGCCTGTGGCTGTAAAAAGTATATTCTCTGTTACTGTAACTTTTCCATTTTCTGTGGCAACATTTTATATGTCAGTCAGTTCAAATTGATGGATTGTCCTGTCTTAGTAAATAGATAACACAGTTTTTATTTTATTTTATTTTATTTTTGCCTGTATTGCACAGTTTCTACCACTAATGTAGTTGCTTATGTTTGGATTTTGCGTCAAGCTGCTGTACTTGAACTGTCATTGGCTACGGCTGTCTACTTTATCATAGTATATGATATAGTATGATCCAGAAGGTTACTGAACAAATACAGATGTTAACAAGTGTTATCTCAGATACAGACTGTCTTATGCCTGTTATACGGCTTCTTTAGGAAGGTTGCCACAATCAAGCATCACCTTTTATGAGTTCTTTAGTGGCTACCACGCAAGACAAAAATGAAGACGCAGCTGTAAAAGTAAGATACAACAGGCTGTACTATCTTTTGCAGCACAAAATATTCTTAACATATAAAATGAAACTGCAAGCAGAAAACATAAGACACAGCAGGGTACAATTTGCTGTGACTTTAAGGCAAGATTAAAATAAAACATAGATAAAAATGTAACAATAATTATATGTCCCTGGTAATGTGTAATATTATCTTGCCATATTAGTAATTTGTGGAGAACACCATGGACAGAAATAGCTGGATCCAGCCCTCATTAAGTCAGGGATTCCCAGTTTGTTAAAAATGAATGAAGAAGCAATCAGCTTATTAAAGTAAAAAAAAGTAAAAAAAAACATACTTTTAAAATCATTGCATTTTATAAAACAATATTTTTATAAACTGCCAACTGATAGATGTAAGGTTTGCTTATTTGTTCGTTTATTTGTTTGCTTTTGTTTACCAGGGAGGCCCAACAGGGTTACATTGCCCATTTTCAGCAGAGGCCTGGGGAGAAAAGCTCCAGGAAATAGTACATACACAATATAACAAACTTTAAACAAACTGTAAAGAAAGGACAGTGTACAAAAATAATGACATTCACTAAAATTAAATAAATACGAACTATCAATGCACATTACAAAACATCACTGGCTCAGTAAATTATTAGTATAAATGAAACATCATTAAGTATCAGAGAGTATCAGAAGTATGAGAGGTAAAATAATGTGATATATGCATCTATATACATATTGATATGTAATCTGATAAGAGAACAATAACGCATACATACATATAGTACATACAATAATACATGATACATAGGCATTAAAAGTACATATATAATGCAAATAGTCATCACCTTGTAAATTCTGCATACAGTTTATTGAGCTAAAACTTGTGTTCAACAAGGAGTTTATTCAATTGTTACAAAAAATTCTACTTACATTGTCACTTGACAATATACCTATGTAAGGAAAGTATCAGAGGACACTAAATGTTTGACATTGCTGATGTAAATATATGAGATGGTATTATGCAATGTATGTGTAGAATAATGCACAACTGTATACTGATTTGCACATGCACTAATTTTGTTTGTCACATATGCAGAGCCTTTCTCCCTGGGCCATCACTGAAAAAGGAACAATGCCCAGTCAGGCTTTCCTGGTAGCCATATATAACAGTAAATAAACTGTTTGGTGAGACAAATACAGTCATAAAATGCAGAAACCTTATCAAGGCAATGGATCAGAGGGTCTATATCAGTAGATTGAAGTTTCAAAACTTTGAATCTGATATGGTCGACACCGTATGATCGAAGTCTTGAAACTTCAAATCTTTTAATGGAGATCTTTGTACAGTGCAGAAAGGGAATATTTCCCTTTTCTGCACTGTAGTACGATCTCAGAGTTGGCATATTTAAGTAGCAGGGGGTGTGGGGGGGCACAGCTTAGAGTGTTTAAATGGTTTGTTTTGTAGGTTATTGTGTTTTATTACATTTTCGATGTTTCAAGACTTCGATTATATGGTGTCGACCATATCAGATTTGAAGTTTTGAAAATTCGATAATGTAATATAGTCCCTGGATCAGATTATTCCTGCTTTAGGCATTGTCCAAATATCTTGCTGGATAAGAATAGTGGCAAGTGTCAGCCACAAATAAGACAGACCAATGTTTATAACCTGCAGATCAGACAGATAAATAACAACTGATCCATTTCACACTGTAGAATGTAGAACTGGAGGGCAGAGTGGGAAAAAAGTGTGAGTACACATTTTTGTAGCTATAATATTTTGCTCCTCCATTTGTATCCCACTGCAAATTTACAAAAGCTAGACTCTATGTACAGGCTGTGAGGGGCCTTACTTACAAATATGTGTTCTTTCCTATCAGTGTCATTGTTACTTCTCCAATGAGAAAGACAGCCATAGCATGAACATGCATGGATTTCAGTTACAAATAATTCCCCAAATTATGGTCGCTATACCCAGGTTTTCTAGCTTTAAATATAGTAATCATGTCATTTGTGATGGATAATGAGGATTACTTATGGAGGCTTTAAAAGTCTTAAATTCTCTTACATTCCTGTGGGTTTAATCTAAAAATCTCAGGCTATGTCATACTGATTTAATATCATTGGATTATTAGCATTTCTGCCAGTATTTCTGTAACAAAGGTTCTAATATTCTGTGTCACAGAGTATGGACCATAAAGGGGATTTCATTACTAATATAATGGAACAAAGATATTTAGGGCTAATGCTACACCTACTCCTTAATTTTAAAACTCATACTGACATTACAGACAACAAAGATCTCTCCCAACTAAAACTATGCTAATAGCATATCTCACCTCCTCCCTTCTTCTGCTAGAAAATCTATAGCCATAAATGTCCCGCTTCCTTAAATAGAATATGCCTTACCCCTGATTGTTCCACACTCCTCACAAAACACCTAAAAGCTGCAAATGGCAGAGGCTAAAATATGCAAATTTGCATTACTCGCAGAACAAAATTCACACTTCTGTGACATATTAAAGAAAGTTCACTGGCTCCCGATAACAAATGCAGCTATTTTCTTTTAAGTACAGTGTTATTCAAGTAATGCATATGGACTACTACACACCTATGAGAACTAAGCTATCCCTTAGGGCACAAAAGTACTCAATGAGAAGTAGCCATGATACTTTCCTTATTCCATTTAGGTTATGCTATAAATTAGCTATTGGTGAAAAGCCTTTCTCTAGACTAGGAACAGTAGTATGAAACAACTTGCTATCTGAGGTTAAATCTAATAAAACTCTGCATGCATTCAAGAAAAATCACTCAAAGAGTTCCTTTTCAAAGATGCCTGGTGCAAGTGTTTCGGTGATACTGGTTAAACCATGACTATCATCAAAGCAAACCAATGTAACAAATGTAAATTATAAACTAATGTATAGATGTACAACAGGGTCTATATTAAATGCTCGAAGAGGTATTCCATCGAATGCCTCTTCATCGACATGTAATCAGTGACTGCACTAAGCTGTGAATGTTCAAAACAGCGATTTCTTTCCCTGGGAAAGAAATCACTTGCTCTAAAATCCCATACACACAATTTCAAACATAACAAAGTGGGAGGCTTCACTCCCAACATGGGGGGGGGGGCTGTGCCCCCCACCCCCCTAACTAAATATATCAACTCCGAGATCACACTACAATGGGGTAAAGGGCTGACCTGAGCCTTCACTATTTTCAGATTTTGGTCTATATGTGTCTGCAAAATGGCATTTGCTGTAATGCTGTTTCACTGATTTAATATAGACCTGTACAACATGCTCAGAAACAAATGTAGAGATGTACAACATGCTCGTTATGAATTCATGAATATATTTTAAATACTGTAAATATACTCTAATCTGTAATAATCTGAGAAGATACCACATTTTATACAAATGATATTACAACCTTTACAGTTATGTCTGTATTATTCTTTCTTCGTTTGGCTGCATTCTTGCATTAATTAACGTTGCGCGCTTCTTTATTATTTGTACCTTTTGCACCTGGATTTTGACTGAAAGGGGTCTTTGGACCAGCTCTCCCACCTAGTAACTAAACTGTAAAGTACATAATTAAACAGGGAGTCTGCCCTTACCACCTCAGAACTTATATTATACAGGGATCTCTACATAAACTTTATATTTACTTATATTGCATAGCATTTACATATTCAAATCCCCCCCCCCCCCACACACACACACATCAAAAACTGATATTTAGTGGCACATTGTCCAGATCAGGGTGCTAATGACCTAACAAAACTGATTCTGAGATGTTGAGTTTAATTGTATGAACACTGTTTAAAAAGGCACAAGTCATTCCCAAGACTCTACACATGGGAATAAAAGAATACTGTTTAAAACTACATTTGATAAAGTATCCAATATTTTAACAGTAGAATCATCCAGTACACATTTGCTGAGTTTAGCTTCCCAACAAGACCATACCATCAATAAGATACAAAGCTGAGATGCCCAGCTCTCAGCTAATTGCAAAGTATCAACATTTTGTAACAAGTTGCCAGTGCAATGGCATACAAGGATAAAGAACCAACTATGGCCAGTGCCATAGCATACAAGGATAATGCCATAGCATACAGGGATAAAGAACCAACTATGGCCAGTGCCATGGCATACAGGGATAAAGAACCAACTACGGTCAGTGCCATGGCATACACAGCCAAAGAACCAACTATGGCCAGTGCCATGGCATACAGGGATAAAGAACCAACTATGGCCAGTGCCATGACATACAGGAATAAAGAACCAACTATGGCCAGTGCCATGGCATACAGGGATAAAGAACCAACTATGGCCAGTGCCATGGCATACAGGGATAAAGAACCAACTATGGCCAGTGCCATGGCATACAGGGATAAAGAACCAACTATGGCCAGTGCCATGGCATACAGAGACAAAGAACCAACTATGGCCAGTGCCATGACATACAGGGATAAAGAACCAACTATGGCCAGTGTCATGGCATACAGCGATAAAGAACCAACTATGGCCAGTGCCATGGCATACAGGGATAAAGAACCAACTACGGTCAGTGCCATGGCATACACAGCCAAAGAACCAACTATGGCCAGTGCCATGGCATACAGGGATAAAGAACCAACTATGGCCAGTGCCATGGCATACAGGGATAAAGAACCAACTATGGCCAGTGCCATGGCATACAGAGACAAAGAACCAGTTATGGTCAGTGCATTGGCATACAGGGATAAAGAACCAACTATGGCCAGTGCCATGGCATACAGGGATAAAGAACCAACTATGGCCAGTGCCATGGCATACAGGGATAAAGAACCAACTATGGCCAGTGCCATGGCATACAAGGATAAAGAACCAACTATGGCCAGTGCCATGGCATACAAGGATAAAGAACCAACTATGGCCAGTGCCATGGCATACAGAGACAAAGCACCAACTATGGCCAGTGCCATGGCATACAGAGACAAAGAACCAACTATGGCCAGTGCCATGGCATACAGGGATAAAGAACCAACTATGGCCAGTGCCATGGCATACAGAGACAAAGAACCAACTATGGCCAGTGCCATGGCATACAGGGATAAAGAACCAACTATGACCAGTGCAATGGCATACAGGGATAAAGAACCAACTATGGCCAGTGCTATGGCATACAAGGATAAAGACCCAAATATGGCCAGTGCCATGGCATACAGGGATAAAGAACCAACTACGGCCAGTGCCATGGCATACAGGGATAAAGAACCAACTACAGCCAGTGCCATGGCATACAGGGATAAAGAACCAACTATGGCCATTGTCATGGCATACAAGGATAAAGAACCAACTATGGCCAGTGCCATGGCATACAAGGATGAAGAACCAACTATGGCTTTAACAGTGGCTTAGGTGTCTGAGACAGTGGCAATGGAGGATAGGCATGCGCATCCTGGGTGGGAGGTGATGCACTCCAGTGCACCCTGTAGATGACCTGTGGAAAGGGGCTGGGGATGCACATGGGGTGTTGTCCTTAGGGAACTGGGGGGGTGGCATTAGTCATGGCTGAGGTGGGCTAATATGCCAATATGTCCCACTGCACACTCATTCCCAGATATCACAGGTGCGCAAAAAGGTTTTAGAGAATGTAGGGCATAAAAAAATCCCTCCTCTACAGAAATATGATACTTTCCAGGGTACACTGATCTCCCCACCAGCCCTGAGCATGGGTATGAGAAAGTCCAGAGGAGAGTTACTGGATTTGGTAAACCTGGTGAATGAAGACAAGCTCCAGTGAGTACTCAATGGTCAGCCGTTAGGGGGCAACTTCGAAATCAGTTAAAGAAGAAGTACTTTTAAGGGACAAAGCCCTCCGTTTCCATCTGTTGAATGACAGCATCCCTCACATCTCCCTATTACTCGTACATATTAATTCCAAGATCTCAGCAGTGTGAAGAAAGGGTGGCAGTTAAATCCTATATAGAGAAGTCTGATCTCTGCACAGTAAATTGAACCCCCTTTTCCTTAATAAGTCTCTGATGATATGGGACATCACAGGTTGGTCAGACTGACAATTTGGACATTCAATAAGTAGGCCAGATGTCCATCAATATTCACTTGCTCTGTATTTAGACATAATACCACGTCTTGTGATAACCAAACAATAGTGAAATGACAATAAGACATCACAACCAACTTATCAGTTTACAAGAAAATTATGTGCAATACAAACTGCTAGATATTCTCATAATATACAGAAACGAGAATTATATTGTGTAATACGTACAGGTGCAATAAGGAAGCAGTCAGCTGCTATAGTGGGGTTGCTGCTGGCATTGCTATAATTCTGGTTTTAACTTTGTTTTTTTTTCAGCTTAATTTTAATATTTGCAGCAGAGATTTTCTTACAAACTGTACAGTGGAACATTCATTAAGTTTATTGCTCTACCACAGGCAAATGATTTAGAGTTTCCCAGTGTCTTACTGGAATTGATTTGGCTATGCTTTTTTCCGTCCACTGCTTCAGCTAACTAAAAGATCCCAGTTTTAAATACTGCATGAAAGTTTAGTTTCACCATGAATGTCATTTGAAAAAAAAAATCAGATTTGTTAGCGGCTACAACTTCTTTAGGCTAGAATAAATATAACAATGTCATGGTTTGAATTTGTAATGGAAGCACTAGTTTCTATGAAGGAACAGGGAGGACTTTATGAGTTTATACTGTTGAATACAATGTGTAAAATATATTCAGACTTCTTGTGCTTCTTTTTATCTGTTCCAAGTTTTTTTTTCAGTATTAATGAAATCTTTTTATATTTGGGAGTATATATTGTTCAAAAATAGTCTGACTAACCAATAATAGTAATATTGCTTTGTATCTTTGTTTATGCCCTGCAGTTCATTTAAGAAGTTATCAGGTTCAACGGGAGTCACAGATCAGATATGATAACAGCCAGTAACGTTGAGATCTTCACTGTTAATACTAACTGTAATATTGGTCAATTCAATCCTCATTTATATTGTATCTGACTGGAATTAAAATGATTTGTAAGAAAGTAAAGGACTTCACAACCCCTACCATGGGGTCCACTGCAGCAATAAGTAACAGACCCTTTTGTAGAACAACAGAGATGTCCCTGAAACAAATTTCTGTGATCACGGAAATTTTAATCCATCCATCCATCCACCCACAGCCCCTTTTTTGACATGGTTGGGGTGTCACTTCACAGTGACAATTATCTAGGGCCAAGGTTTACACCTTCGGGTGGCTAGCCCTGCTGCCCTAGTTCTTCAGCACCACACAGACACATGCACACTCACACCTATGGCCAATTTAGAGTGTCCAATCCACCTATTGCATGTTTTTGGAATGTGGGAGGAAACAGCAGCACCCAGAAGAAACCCACACAAAAACAGTGAGGACATGTAGACTCCACTCAGAATATCCCCAAATAATGGGAGAATGTCAGGATCAGTTACTTTATTATTTATACCTCTGACCATTCACAAGTGCACCTTTACCTCATTTTGTTTGTATTATTTTCTAATTTTCTTATGTTCACATGAATTTCTATTTCTATTCTGTCTAAAAAGACTAAAATAAAAATAGTGCAATGCCTTATTCAATATAGGAACTCCACTGGGGCAGAGAAGCAGAAGATCAACAACCAAGCAGTCCAGCACTGAACCCCCTGTTTATATCATTATGTTCTAAGCCAGTCACAGAATGCTAGGATTTTGAGCAAAACTATGGAGCCATTTGAGGTGATGGTGGTATCCTACTTAGAAAAGTGGTCCCATTTCTGGGTAGTACATCTGAAACAGACAACATGTTTATCGAGATTTCAGATAGGATGGAATAAGACAGTTGACCCTTGTATAATGAATGACCAGCTCTCATTTCTCACTATGATCATACAGACCTTTTAATCTAGTTGTCAAGTCCACTATCTTAACCTGGGCAAGTAGATCATAGTTTTTTTCCTTTACTTTCTTTTGAGATGAATATCTGTGAGTTGCTCCCCATCTGCTATGTGAGGGTTGTATATAGAACAGTAGGTTACTATGGCACAGAAATAATGGAGGTGTTGTGTGTTAAGTCCATTAGAGATAAATATTAGATAATTATGGAGGATAACTAAGGACTCACCATAATTGTCAACTGCAGGGCCAAATGCTTCCAGGAGAGAGCTTGAGACACCATGCCTCAGTCCGGATACAAAGAATAAATCACAGGAGAGTCTGTATTCAGCTATCAATACTGCTTCTTTAATGTTTTCACTGGCTGTCTTTAAGTTAAGTATGGAGGCTTTGGCATGCCTTGTACCCCTTATGTGACAGAGAGGCATGAAAAGGCATCAATGATTGCAGCTGCTGGACTGTCAAGTAATTATTTTTAAGTTTTTATACCATGTTAAGAAAGATAACTACATACACACACACACACACACATTATAATATATATATATATATATATATATATATATATAGATGCAAACGGTTTAAAGGAATGTTAATACCTGACACATTTTTTTTAAATACATATGTGCTCTAGTCAAAACTGGATCAGTCACACCAGACAGACCCATGATAAAGTCTACAAGAGTTGTGCTGTGGTTTTTGCTGCTCTCTCCTTTACCAGCTTATTTCTGCTGTCCACAGAGCTATGCTGCTTTCTTACTGGTATGGAGACCTCTAAATACTGTGGTGATGAATGCTGTCCAGGGTGCCTAGAGGTTACTATGCCAATCTTGTGAAAAAGAAAATTCCTGAAGTCTGGAGTACAGTGCAGATAATGTAAGTCCAAGGAGAGCTAGGTGGCACTGGAGGTGGGTTATACTAGTACAGCCCTTGCAGTTGGTTTCTGTGGTTCGTTTTAATGTAAGCTGGCAACTTTCTGATATCAATCTGAAAATGTCATCTGCTCGACCTTTGATATTAACAGACCATAGACCTATACAGTCTGGTTAAGTTCTATTCCAATTTAGCAAGTAATTTCCTAACCATCATCTAAAACCTTTATACCATATAAATGAAACAAGAATTGTCTAGTGACTTAAGTAATGAGCTTAAACTGAAACAAAATAAAATAAACTGTAGAGATAAAGGAGAATTATGCAACTCAGCCCCTAAAACTACTTCGTCTCTCAGTATCGAATAGATATAAAACAATGATTGACAGTTTTGTTAATGACAACCTGTTAAAAACTAATCATCAGTAAACACTACCTCCAGCATCCATAATGAACAATGCATTTGATTGATAAGTGAAATAGTCAAAAGCAACACACTGGCTGTACCCTGCTAAGATTGCAAAAATCACTGAATGGGTGCTGTAGGGGAAAAAAGTCACTGACTGGGTGCTGTAGGGGAAAAAAGTCACTGACTGGGTGCTATAGGGGAAAAAAAGTCACTGACTCAGTGCTGTAGGGCAACCCAGTGTAAAATCTAAAAGCTGTGGAAACTAAAGTGGAGGTTGAAGTTTGGCATGATGGTTAAGGAGTTTACCTCATAAACACAAGGTGCAGTGTTTGACTCTCATTTTGGTCACTATCTGGTTATTGGCTAGGCATGTAATAATCAGAAGACTGATTGCTTAATATTTATTATGAACAATTTGTAACTTTCTCAATGGCTTGATGTGTTAATGGGATATGTTCTGATTAAATGCAACAAGAGATTTACCTTTGGGATTGGGGGCTGGCATAATGGTTAAGATGTTTACTTCACTGACATAAGCTACAGGGGTTTGAGAATCACCTTTGGGGGAAACTAGCAAGGATTAAAATGACCCACAAGGGCAGCTAGCCTATTAATTACCTCTAAACCTATGAGGTGCTATGGAAAGCCATCAAAAGGTGAAAATAAGATAGAAACCTCTCATTACTGAGGGTGGTTGTTAGTAGAATAGCACAGGAACATAAACTAATGACTTGCAACAACCTAATATATCAAACAGGATCCAAAGTCAGGTCTGCTGACTGCAAGCAAGAAAGAGAGGAGAGTGATGGATGACAATTGTCTTACAAGAAGGATTGCAGAACTGTCTGATTAGACCACAACAAAAATAAGAAACTTAGGAAATGTTCTTCAGTGGAATGTACCACAACAACAGTATAACCGATAGCATGCTGGAGGTAAGGGAAACCATGCAAAATCATCATCTTCTTCTTTCGGCTTTCTCCCGGTTAGGGGTCGCCACAGTGGATCATCTGTTTGCTCATGATTGGCAGTGGAGTTTTACGTGTCGAGTTGTCAGCCCGGCGCCCAACCTTCCACAGAAGGCACACACATGCACATACTCACACCTAGGGCAAATTTAGAGTATCCAATCCACCTGCAGCATGTCTTTGGGATGTGGGAGGAAACCCACACGACCACAGGGAGGACATGCAGACTCCGCACGGAAGGCACCCCAGCCGAGAATCGAACCAGAGAACCTCTTGCTGTGAGGCTGCAACGCTAACCGCTGCACCATAAGAAGCATAAATATTTTTTGCTCAGTAATATGAGTAGCAATAGCAGACAAACTGTCAGGAAGCACATCAAATGGCCTCTAGAAGCAGGGAGGTGGCCTCATTGTTCTGCAGGTCAGCGCAGAATCTATCTGGAGTACTAGGTGCATTTTTTGGTATTTCTGTATATAAGAAAGCACAGAGCAAAAGGGCAGAAATGATCCACTGACTGAACAGTATACTGAGCAATCTGTGCTTTCCTGGATCTGTGTAAGTACATCTGATTAGGCAAAATATGAGACAAGGAGGAAGAAAGTGCACAGCAGAGCTTAAAATAAATAAATATCCAACAGGCATCATTGATGTAAAAAATTATATAGCAGAATAGAAAAATGGGGAAGGCATGTGGAACACTGCAGGTTGTTAGATTGCATGGTGGAAGGTGCCACCGAAATAGGATGAGACGGCTCAAGGGTAGTAACTAAATCTAAATACCTGAGCTGTGAGAGAGGGAGCTAGTACATGAAAATTAATAAAAATTATTGTGTTCTTGAGTAACAGTATTTACAAATTTAAGGTAACAAAAAGGCTTACTAGATGCTAAAGATTATATCCTAAAACAAGGTGGGTAAATTAGACCTTCACTTTTCCTGCCTGCTGCTCTGCAATAAGGAAGCAGAACCATTAAGCAATGCAGGATACATTTATGAGAAGTGATAGTATAGGAAACACAGCAGTGCTGGTTTGCAATGACAGACCACTGTGTGTGTGTGTGTGTGTGTGTGTGTGTGTGTGTGTGTGTGTGTGTGTGTGTGTGTGTGTGTGTGTATATATATATATATATATATATATATATATATATATATATATATATATATATAAATGGTTTAAAATACATGCATACAAATGTCTATTACACTGATAACAAGGTGATGACAGTTTTGTAGAAGAAATACGGTCTGTGGTAAAAATGTGAATGTCCAAATGGGGTTCACAAAGGCTATGCTATGAAGAAAATGTTGCTCATTCAGCTTATAAATGCTGTCAGTTCTTTAGTTCTGGAAAGGACTCCAGTCGTGGTGAAGGGCTACCAGTGACTGTAGTGTGTACAAATTAGTAGCAATTCTGAAAGAGTCAGGATGCAATTTTCTTGTTGTCCTTAAGTAGCTTCCATCACATTTTTTGTAGCCACCAAACACAAGATGCATACCTTCTTAACATGCTAAGTGCTGCAATTAAGCATAACACAAATGCCTCTTTAAATATGTATTTTTTATGGATGCTATTTCCTCCATCAGGTCTCATAAACACTGTGATCTACAAAGCAAATCTAACATACAATACATTGCACAGTATATGTAAATAATTAATCTTGACATTGCTATGAATGTTGTTTTTATTTTTAAAATATTAAAAATCTATCAGCTATGATTATGATGCAAATAGCATGTTATCTTTTTGCAGTCCTTCATCAGCTTCCATTACATTTGTTTTATCAGCACTAGGGCACAGGTCCATTTGAGACTATAATTTAGTTGGTACCATCCAAGGATGAATCAGTGTTTTTGCTTCGTTCACAGTCCTGGATGTTCAGAATAAACTACATTAGTTACAAAATATATTTACAGTTCAACTTTGTAATATGTATCAAATACCAGTTGGCAGCAAGACTGAAGAATTTTAGAGATGGGAAGGAATCATAAATGTGTGGTTTCACCTAGAAGAAATCTAATGGATTGAGGGGATGGCCTCTGTTTACTCTAGTTAGTGCTAAGAGGTGTGATTGCCATTAATTGCCTAACATGATGCAAATAGATTTCCTGACAATAAAACCACTAAAAGTCAATGCAATTCTTGATAAAATTTGGTAACCATAAGGTAGTTTTCCTGACTCAGTGTTCACTGAAACAGCAAATGAAAGCAATACAATTTACAAAAATATAAAAGAAGGCAACTAAATATTACAACTGCTGCCACAAGAAACAGTGAGGGCATTTCATTTCAAATTATTTACTTTTTTAAATGATTAATCTGGTTTAGTCAAAACAGAAGACTGTTCCTTTTTGTGTTGTACATTTCAGCTGTTTTTTTAAAGTAAATAGATTATCAATAGGTTTCTCTGTATCCTAGCTAGGGGAAAGGGCAAAGTCCAAAGCATTATTATACCAGTCACATGGATTTTATTGGACTCAGCATCTT
Source organism: Protopterus annectens (assembly GCF_019279795.1). Lineage (NCBI taxonomy): Eukaryota > Metazoa > Chordata > Ceratodontiformes > Protopteridae > Protopterus > Protopterus annectens. The sequence continues at coordinate 428,908,564 of NC_056728.1, forward strand.
TGCTGCAGTCATCTAGTTGCCTAGCAATGTCCCTTAATAAGAAACTGAAACCAATGTGATATTCAAAGTTCATTTAATTGCTTGCAGATACACAAGTGATTAAAATAAAATACTATGCATTGCCCTGGATTTGACTTTCAATGGTATGAAAAGAGCAAACAAGGCATTACTGGCTGTTGGTATACATGGCATGAAGGACTCACTAGGTAGATAGATATCAGTTTAAATTACATATGTCTTCATGAGAGAAAGCTACAGTAAGAAACAATTCACATTTCCAAAATTAACTAAACAAAAAGCAAACGCAGTGTTATTTTTAAGTGTTTATCTTTTCTTGATGAGATAAGTCTACCAAACAACAATTCCCCCCTTTAAGGTATAATCTAAGAGATTAGAATGTCGCTGTTAATATGCTGATATGGGCACATGCAGACACCAGCACAAACGTATAAAACTAAAAATGAGATAAGATAACTATGTTTATGACAGTTTCAACAAGAGCACTGAGTACAATAATAAACACAAATGAGGGACTACAGAAAAAGAGACGCTGACAGCTGCAAAAATCCAACAAGGCCTTTACTAGTGCAAAAACACAAGCACTTTCACAAAATGAGCTTCCTCAGCACCCGAGGAAGCTCATTTTGTGAAAGCGCTTGTGTTTTTGCACTAGTAAAGGCCTTGTTGGATTTTTGCAGCTGTCAGCGTCTCTTTCTCTGTGGTTTTGATATTTATCTTGTATTTGAGACGTTTTGTATGGATTCTACTGGCAATATTTCTTGTTCTTACAAATGAGGGACTGCTTGATTTCATACTGACAGACAGCACATTAGAAGTTCAATTCCAAAGGTTCCACAAGATAAGTGAAAAATTAAGCCAACAAAAGTAAAAGTGAACGAATACAGTTATAAAGCATTGTTACCTCCACAATGGGTAACCCATGCAGGAAGACAGGCATGCTTGAGTAACATAATTTGGCTATGAAACTAAAAAGCAGATGCCAGTACAAACTTAAACCAATGGATGCCAGAGGCAACAGGAAGTTTACAATGCTTCATAAAGGCAGAACACATGCACCGGAAACTATAAAAGAAAGGAGGTTGAGGAAGAACCGATTTGCATTAGATGTTTCTGACTTGAGACATTATGAATGGAAAAGTTCATAAACTAGACTTCAGATTTAATAATGAATTGTAAATCAGAACTTGCACATTGTATAGACAGTGTGAAGAGTGATGTATGCACAACAAAATACTCCCTTTTTTCAAAGAAGAATATAGCAATTGGGTAACTGTATCATTACTAAATGTCAAAGGGTACAGAGTAGCTGTGGGTTAAGCAGACAGACCACTTCATAATGAACTTTTACTTTCTTCTTGTTAACTGGTTTCTTATGGCTGTTTGCTCTGTGGAGGATATGAGATTTGACATTCAGGACTTACACGGCCTTTTGAGTATGATGTCTGAAGTCAGTTGTGCTATAAGAATAACTTACAGGCACTAGTCTACTCCTGTGATGCCAGGAACCGAGGTTCTGGGATAGGCCCAAGCTACTAGAGGGCTGGTCAGGATTGGGTAGGAATCTAATCAGGTGTGGTGTATAAAGAAGCTAACCTATGGAGACAGTAAACCTCAAATCATGTGTGCTTTGTAAAAGAAAGGAGACAGAGAAAGACAGAAAAAGGAAGAAAGGAAGGAAGGAAAGACAGAAGGAAGAACATGCTAGAATTAAGACAATGATGCCCAGTAACAGCAGATGACGTGCTAGAGAAGCTGCTGGTCAAAACTCTTATCCCAGAATGATTGGCAGGAGTGAAATCAGGAAATGAAAGACTTTTTTTCTCCCTTTTATTAAAGGTTAAAACTGTGCAATCTTTTTGAGCCTCACATATCTACAGGCTATCTGTGAGTCCCCCTCAGCTGTGGTTTCACAGGTGCCTGATGCTGGCTATGGGTATGACTGAGTGTCTACAATAGCTCTCCTTCTCAAGCTATACCTTTAATAACTCAAAGAAGAGGCCACAGGGCTAGATTAAGTACACTGATGGCTGCAGGGAAGATACGGGGAAAAATGAAAAGAAGGAAGCCAACTCACTCACATACAGCTGAATTACATGGCTAACATACAGCAGCTTATAAATAGGAATTCTTCCTGACTTTTCTCCATTTCTGTCCTACACACAGGGCACATCTAATAGCCAGTAAGGCTACATTCTGTAAAACTGCAAGCCCCTGCACATGGTAGAGTGAGGGAGAGTGCAGAAGGAACTATCCAAAAGTATGTATGCCTTCTCAGTCAGATAGTCACAGCCACAAGGACAGGAGGCAAGAGTTGTGGGCACTGGGTGCAGTGAGTAGGTCTGTCAGGACTATGCGTGTGTATGGGAGGCAACAGAGAAGTGCCCTGTTAGGTAACAGAAAACATAACAAGTAGAAACTAATTCAGGTATTTGCAGATACTCAACAGATTGAACTACATCAGGGAAGAAATTACAGAGAGAGAAAGAGAGACATAGAGAAAGAGAGTTCAATGAACAGAGTTCTAAGTATAAACCAAGTTTCTTCAGCATTTCATATTACTCAGTTGTGCTTCAGTCAGACAAACACTTATCTTAAGTCATCTCATAACTTGCAATGCAGACATAATTCATAATTCAGTATTTTTTATTATTCAGAAATATACATGCATCAGGGCGGTTAATACAGTTACTGGATCTGGACCTCACTAATATGGGAGTGAGTTGCACACTCCCTAGTGTGATGTCTTCTCTGGTAAGGTCAGACCACAAAATGGTTTCCTTTAAAGCAAAAATACAAACTGGATCCCCAGATAAACCCTGGAATATTCAGAAAGTACTCTAAGCTAACTTCCTACTACTAAGTGATAACCTAGCAACATTCCAAGTGCCCATAAACCCTGAAAACACTATTGCCTATGCAAAACTGTTCACAGAAACCATATACAATCATGTTAATAGCTGCATAGAGGTAACTGTACCCACCAGGAAGTACAGAGCTAATTCAAAAAACAAGCCACCCTGGAGAAATCAATAGGGTGTATAACAGAAGAAAGTAAATCATGGCAAAAATTAGGAGGTGTAGCACCCAGCAGGATAAAAGTCCTCTCATCAAACTAAACAAACACCTCAAAGGATAAATAAGTCTACGAAAGCCAAATTTGAGGTAAATTTGGCCTCTCAGGCAAAGAACTACCACAAGGCATTCTTTAGCTATGTCTAAAACCTCAAAGGCAATACACAATTGTGTGCAGAGGTCATTGTTAATGGAGCCATCTATACTGAGCCAGAAGATACAGCAAACTTACTGGATGACAAATTCAGCTCCAACTTTACCCCTCCCTCCCTCTCAACCTTCCCTCAGGAAATACCATCAAATATATAACTTTCCCTACTATCTCTAAGTCCTTAATGCTTTTTCTAAGGCCAAGAACACTGCATCAATGGGCCCAGACAATATCCCAGGATGCCTTTTCTCTTTTTTAATTTTTCTAAGTCTTTTGGGTTTCTAATACCATGACAGGAATAAACCCTATTCCTAAGTCAAAGTATGATTAAAGTTTATGAAATTAGTACTGTTTCAATCTTTTATGTTAACTAGAACTGCTCTTTTCAGCACCCAAAATGTTCCCAGTATTGACTCCTTCTGCAATTCATATGGAGTTACATGAACTGGTAACAAATCTTAAGTATAATTGTAAATTCTTTTTATGACACATTGCTCCTGCTACCATTGAAACTGTCTGGGTATCCTTCTTCCATCTTGCCCTTGTTTCTGCCTACAGATCCTGGTATTTTATGACTTTGTGTCTCTTTGTATGTAAGACACTGTATTCACTGGGTGTAGCAATTTCAGTTATCAATGCTACTTTTGTCTTCTTCTCATGGACTACTATATCTGGTTCTCTCTCATCTATTTTTTGAACTGTTTCTAATGGGTGATCCCATGCGATATAAACTCCATCATTTTCTATAATGCCTTGTGACTGATGTTTCCAATGTTTTTCAACTACTTCAATATTATAATGTTTGCACAAGCCCCAATGCAATAGTCTTGCTACATTATTATCCCTTTCAGTATATAGTCCTTCTGCCATTGGTATATCACAACCAGCAACAAAATGTGTGACTGTTTCCAATTCTGTTTTACAAAACCTACATTTGCCTGTTTCTCCCACACGTTCAATGGACTTTGTAAACCAATGTGTATGTAGTCCACTATTTTGGGCTGCCAATATTAACCTTTCGTCTTTTGGCTTAAATTCATCTCTCCTTAACCAATCCTGCATTCGATCCTGATCAACATGAGGTTGTTCCGAGGGTTTTCTATACTTGAAATTTATATTTATGCATTTTCCACATTTCTTGCCTTCTCATCTGATCCTTCGCCTTATATTCTTTCTTTTGTTTCTTTGGCACATTCACTGGCTGCCTTATTTTTTTCTACTTCTTGTTTGATTTCCATTCCTGCTTGACACTGATAAGCTTCTGCTAAACTAAGCAGGAAAGTCACTTTAGACTTATTTTCTTCATGTTTTAAAACTCTCACTATGCTTGGATCTTGTGAGGTCAGCAGATATGTATACAGTCCGACGACTGCAGATCTGTACATGTAATCAGTTTCAAGGAGGCCCATGCCCCCTTCAGGACAGGCAATACATAGTCTTGGTATGCAGTGATTTTTATAAAGCAAAATCAATCCTGAGGAAGTCATTTGATGAAAGCGGGCAACAAATCTTGGTACGCTATTGTGTCTTGGTTTTTGTGGATTTTCTTCGCCAACCTCCTTATTGGTATTTTTTATTTTTATTTTGTTTGTTTGTTATTCTGGCATTTGGTTGATTTCGATTTTTATAAAGCATTTGATGAGCATGAAGCATCCTTCAAGAAGAACAAACTGGTTTATAGCTTGGATTTTGTTCCTAGATGTCAGCACTGTTTTCAGTATTAATGATAGTCTTCTAAAATATTCCTAAGTTTTATTCACATTTGTTGATGTTTTATTGTTGATCCTTCATTGATTCCCAAATATTCATACACTCTCTCTTGTTCAAGTTCTTTATATTATATATTAATAATATATTATAATATAATATAAATAATATATTAATGGGTTAAGGGCAAGATAAAAGAGGAGTGGTGACAAAGAGTCACCCTGAAATATCCTCCTTTTAATTTTTATCCCCAGGATAATAATTTGTCCTTTATCATGGCTTAGCTGCAAAGTGGTTTGCCACTGTTTCATGGTCGCTGTAATGTAATCGATCAGTGTAGGGTGTATCTTATACATTTTTAAGCACTCTTTTATCCATGAATATGGAATTCTGTCAAATGTTTTTTTTGTAATCTGTCCATGCCATACTTAGATTCTACCCCTTTAAACAGTTCTCCAGTATGACTTTATTTAACAACAAATGATCTTTTGTTTCATAGGACTTTTTCTTTTGTAACCCTTTTGTTCTATTGCTATGATTGAGTTTTCTTCTAATGACTGTAAGCAATGTTGGCATCAATTCCAGTGTATAGTTTATACATCATCAGAAGGCGAGTTAATGCCTGCAGGTTCACTCTTAAGTAGGAGTATTGTTTTTCATGTTGTTAACCAGGCTTGCATCTGTTCAGGGTGTTCATATAAATAGTTCCTTCTTACGGCTAAATCTTCGTGTAAAGATATTAGTACTTTTAGCCAGAAGTTAGGTACTGCATCTGGACCTTGAGTTTTGCAATTAGGAGCTTTTCCTAACTTTGTTTCAATTTATCTGGCCATTATGTCATTCCATTTCATATCCTGTACATTTGAACTTCTTACTCTTTCTTTTACTTTTTCTATCAATTCAGTGTCTTTGTTATGTTCCAAGAATCTTCATAAATATGTCTTTCAAAATGTATTTATTCTTTTTGATGGAGAAACAATTACTTTTGCCTTGTTTCCAAATTGTCTATAAAATGTTTTTGGGTCCTCAATAAACTGCTTATTTTGCACTTTTCTTTTATATTTATCTACATATCTTTTAAGTTTTTCTGCCTGTACCAATATTTTTAGTTTACTATTTTTATAGTGCATGATAGATCCCAATCTGTTCTGATACTGTGCATTGCTTTTATCACGTCTATCTTTTTGAGTATTTTTGTTGATCTGTTCCCTCTTCTATAATCTTCTAACACTGACATTTATTGTCTTAAATGGTTTATAGCTTTCTGTATTCAGTGCTTCCATGATGGTATTTGATTTCTCCCATTCCTTTCCCTTACTACCCTGTGTTACCCTGTGTTTTTGTGGTAAGAACTTATCTGTTATTAATTTAGATGCATAGTAATATAACCTATTTACTTCTGTTGTATCGCATGAATCTCTATGGACAGTCCTAATTACTGTGTTCATTTATTTTATCAGACTTTTAACTTTTTGGATTTTATTGACTTTCTGTAGTCTATTTCTTTCATTGATCGTAATATGCCTGTCCATCTCTATTAAATCAAGCAACTCTACTCTTAAATCATTTTCTTCTAAACTGAGGGTACATTCTTTGCTCCCTATTTCCTGCAGGCATTGTACAGAAAGTTTCAGAGCATCTTCCTGTGCCACATTCTCTTCAGTTTCCTCCTATGTCATCTGTCGCTCTTTCATGTGGGAACTCACTGGCCTATCACTGCACAACATTGACTGCATGAGAGTTGCCACAGTTTCTGGTTGCTTCCTTTGCTGTGCCATTCCAACTGAACTTTTGTACTGGTTTCTTATGGAAGGCTCCAATGTATCTTCAAATAGCAACTGATAAGATGTTTCCTGCTCCACTGGTGTTTCCTTAATTTGGGGATACGTTGCTCTATCCTGCTGTGATATTATCAGAGGTAGATTTTCTACACTAAATCTTTCACTTAGCAGTTAATCTATATCCTTAGTTTCTATTTATTTAACTTCTCCATTACCAATCCTATTTTCCGCTTTTCCTCTTTGTTTTCTTATTTTTTGTACTGTAAAATTTTCCATATCTGGATGCCACTATCTATATTTCTCTTGAAATATCTTTGGTGCTGCTCTTTTTTGTATGGGATAGTTTTGCTTTCTTCTTTGCATAACTATTGAATCATATGAAATGTATTTTTCTTTCCTATATCCATATTTCTTCTTCAAATGTCTCCTACTCCTTCTGTTTTTCCTTACTTGGGGGACTTGTTGCTCCATTACACTGTGATATAACCTGTGTTATTCTTTCTACACTAAATCCTTCACTTCACAGGTATTCCATCACTTCAGCTTCTATTTTCCTAACTTCTAATTTACTAATCTTCTGTTCTACATTCCCAATTTGTGATCTTATTTTTTGCATTGTGAAATTTTCCATATCTGGATATCTTTGCCTGTATTTCTCTTTGTATATCTTTGGGGCTGCTTTTTTGTTTTGATTAATTTAGCATTGTCCTTTGCATGAATATTGTATCATATCAGATCTCTCTTTCTTTCCTATGTCCATATTTATTTTTTATACCTTTCAAAAATCTCTAGATTTTGTTCTTTATATTTTCACACTTCCTCTGTCAGTTCTTTTTCCAAACAGGCCAAGGTTTCTTGATCTATATAATGTTTTTCATAAATCTGGTCTATTAATGAACACAAATTTGTTTGAAGCTTCTGACAGTTTTTCTTGAACAAGTATTTTTCTTTCCTCCAATTTCTCTCTTAACCTTTTTGTATATCTTCTGTCTCGAAATTCTTTCATATCCTAAATAGTCCACTCTGTCATCTTTATGGTTCTTTTTTGGCATATCAGATTTTGTGATTTTTGTGGACTACTCCTTTCTTCTACAATGGGGGGGGGGGGTATTCTCTATCTGAGCCTGGCCTAACCCCATTGTCGGAATGTTTCCATGTCTTGAGGATTCTACAATGTCATTTTTTCCAGTCCTGGCACCAGTTCCCTTGCCAGGATTGAGCACATTTTTATTCTGGGTCTTGTGTACCCAGCTATGTTTTTTATTTTTTAACCTACTACTATCCATGATATAAGCTATATAAAATATAGTCTATATATCAGTGTCATCTTGGTGAAATTATGTGAAAAGCAGGGTCCACCTCATGAAGGTAGTCACCAAGGCTTGAACTAATTCAGTTCCAGCAATGCTGCTGTCCTTTGCTTGCTGATTTAGGCAAACTAGTATTGCCTTCTATATAGCATAAAGCATGACTATCAAAGCCCGTGGAATTGCTATTTAACTGTAGCCTCCAAACAGGCTTCACACCTCATGAATGGAGATCAATAGCAGCAATCCCTCTGCACAAATGTGGACCATCCACAGACCCTGGAAAGTACAGACCCATAAGTCTCACAAGTCTTGTATATAAAGCCATGGAAAGAATTATCATGGAAATTATCAATAATTACATAGAAAACCACCAGGCACTGTTCCTAACAGAATGTGGCTTCATCAATGGCAGGTCATTCCTACTCAACCTGGTTGACTTCTTTGCGAAAGTCACCAAAGCAATGGATGAGGGCAGAACAATTCATATTGCTACTTCGACCTGACCAGTTGACACAATACAACACTCAGATATTGTTGACCAACTCAAGATGTTAGATATAAACCCTTATGTTACCCATTGGATATTCAGCTGGCTCACAGACAGGATCCAGGAAGGAAGAATCAGGGATTCTACCAGAATCCATCAGGGATCAGTCCTGAGACTGCTCCTTTTTGGCATTTGCGTCTCTCAGATCAAGGCCAATGTCAATGGCCTCTGGCTGACTAAATTTGCAGTTGATTACAAATTAGGAGCAGTCATATAATTTCCCACCAACACAAATGTTCTCCAGGAAGGGCTGATATAGACAAATAACTTGTTTTGGAGCCATGGGCCAAAAATAAATGCCAAGAAATGCACTCATCAAAAATCTGGACAAAGGCCCATGAAAAATAGGTACAGATCTGTATGCTGATTAACATAACATTTGCATAAATAATTATGCAACCCCACCCACTCCAATGGAACGGTGGGATACCAAATTTCAAAAGCAAACTAAAGAACAGACAACCAAAATATGCCCCTAGACCCAGTAGTAAATGGTAACCATGTATTTGAAATGTATAGCAATGTTGTTCACTGGGAAGGGAGAAGATGATGAACCTTAGGATTTTGTTTTTGGTGACTAGCAGTATGTGAGTTTTGTTGTAAACGTATGACATTTAATCGCAGGCAATATTTTAATCTTAGAAAAAGAATATTATAGCTTGCTAAGACCTCCAAAAGTCATTCTCCATGGCCTACTGATCAGTGGCATATCTAGAGTTTGTGCCGCCCAGGGCTGTCTGAGTTTGCCACCCTTCCCCCCCTCACAAAATCATGGCTGAATGGGGCCCCCATACACAGCCTCCCTCCCTGCAGCCTTTCTAATGTCCTGTTACTTGGCTATTTCACCCCATTTACCATAAACATTGTAATGTGCATACTGCTTTACTTCTACAATGATTATTTGTATTTCATTTAAAACTTTTATTTTACATTTTATAGCACAAACACCAATAGACATCTGCTAAACAAAGCAATACAGTCTCGCAATGAAAACAGACAGCATTAAAACTTCTCTGTCCTTCAAACTCACACTCAAAGAAAATGCAAAAGTCATCTAAATAATTTCACATTAAAGAGATGTGTAAGGAATGAAGGGGTTGCTGCTAGTGAACAACTTTATATTTCATTATGTCATCTACAAATAACGTGCCTGTTGCCCTTGAAGACTAAATTGCTTATGTAACATTAAAATAAATGATAAGCTAGTAATATTGCAATAGGGAATGGATGGCAAACTGTTAACAGGTTCATAGTTACTAGGTATCTCCACCAAAGAGGACATTCTCAGGACTGCAGCATCCACCCCCTTTAAAAGTACAACACAGTATAGTATCAGCAATCCCTCTACATATTGTGGGAGTAGAACCCACAGCCATCTGCATCAAAAGCAAGTATACTACCTGTTGTGCTACTAACTGCACAAACAGACTTGGCATAAGCAGCACTAAACTTCTCTCCCTGTGAAGAGCTATGTAGCACAAGAAATTTGGAAAAAGCCAAAATGTATTGGGGGTACAAAGGCCTAAAACAAGGGACACATTTTAAACATTGCTTGTATAATCTTAGAACATTGCTAGAATAAAATGTTTTATGTTACCATGCATTTTCTGAAAGATAGGAAGACAAACTTAAATGGCTATCATTTAGTGAAATCAGTTCTCATTGATTTGTCAGAAAACCACAAATATTAAGAGAAACAGACCAAAAGTATGAGCCAAACATTCCAGACATTCTGTGAAACTTTAGACAGTTGAGAAACTCCTTGAATCATGAGTGGTGGCATGGGTAGAGAATTTAGGCTCTTGCTTTGAGTCTGAGTAACCCTAACTACCAGTTATACCTAATTGGTGCACTTTACAAACACACGCACACACACACACACACACACACACACACACACACACACACACACACACACACACACACACACACACACACACACACACACACACACACACAAATAAAGCCCTTAATAACACAGTGCTGTGCATTGAAAAAAAACCTGAAACCCTTAATAACATATTGCTGTGTGCTGAGAAAACCTGTGGACCATTAAAGTTAAATTATGTAGTAATGGCTAGGCTGACAGGCTGTCTGTCTGCCTCATGAAGCTGAAGTCATCAAGCATGTTGCACGTGATGATGTCAGGAACAGTCACCTCAAAAAAAAAAACTTAAAAAAAACCCCTGGGAAATGCAAAAATTAAAGGGGCCACTCGGGAATTTGGGACACCCCAAAATTTTGCCCTCAAAACCAGTATTTAATGAATAATTTGGTACGACAGAGAGGTATGGCTGCCATCACAGACGTTCATCTTTTTTTACCAAATTATGAAATGACTTGTAATACACTGCATGAAAAAATGGTACATAAAATAGATTATTTGTATCTGCTGAACCTCTGCCATAAGGATTTGTACCATTGGTCATGAGGGACAAAAGACAGGATGGTACTGGAGAAGAACACCAACTTCCTACCTCACCTGAAGGTTTTTAATTGCAAGATAGGAAAAAAAAAACACATGACAACTTAACTAACTTGAAATGACAACATGTCTTACTAACAACATCATGAAGACAGCTCATAGCTAAATGCATTTACATATAAAAGCTGAGAACTTTTATTCTTGCTAGTATACAATTTAAAGTACATCTAATAAAATAAAATCTTAATAGCTAAATAGAAGCCACCAACAGATCTTATGTGGATGTCCTTCTATGTCAGTGAGGTCAAGTAATCTTTCTAAAGTCTGTTAAAGCATGTGAACTTTTGAGCACTCATTGAATTATTCCAAAAACAGTATCTGCTCACAGTTTAACTCTAAATGTCATTTAGCAAATCTAAAAATTAATCTAAGTAAAGACTCTTCAGACAGTACTGCAGGACTCTTAGATTCTGTGCAAGACAACTGACAGTTACAACAGTCGGAGTCCTTTATGTCTGGGCACAGCATTGAACACTGGGGATAAGTATCAGATTCCAGTGGAACATTAGCATGAAGCAGTCCTGGGGATCAAAAACAAAATATCAGATTCCAATGGAACATTGGCATGAAGCAGTTCTAGGGATCCAAAACAAAGTATCAGATTCCAGTGGAACATTAGCATGAAGAAGCAGTTCTGGAGATCCAAAACAAAGTATCAGATTCCAGTGGGACATTAACATGAAGCAGTTCTGGGGATCCAAAACAAAGTATCAGATTCCAGTGGAACATTAGCATGAAGCAGTTCTGCAGATCCAAAACAAAGTATCAGATTCCAGTGGAACATTACCATAAAGCAGTTTATTATCCATTATAGCTGTTAAATTGCTATTGGGTGACCCTTAGTATAATTCACAGATTTATGAAAGAAATCGGCTAAGGAAACATCACAGCCATGGCACATAGTTGCAGCAATCCTGTAACCATCATTCAGGAATTTCAACTGATAACCTAGTAACTTACGAGCATGATTTATTTCCCTAAGATTTTGATTTTGAAATTGTGTTTCTATTGGGGATACAAAATTATTGTTACTAAACACAGAAATTTGGTAACATATAGCTGACTTGGTTGCAATAATATATGTTTCTGAGTGAAGGCTATAAAACCAAAAATTAAACTCCAATTACTAAAAACAAATTTACAAAATGACAACTAAGCAGCAGCCTAAATTCAGTAACAATCAGATATTTAATCACAAAAAATTTCCTCACTCGAATTTAAAAGTGAAAACTGAAACATAAAAAATGCCAACACCAAGTCAATCATAATGCATTTAATCAACAGCATAAGAAAGCCAAATATTGAAAACAGAAAAAGCAAAAACATTTTATAAAACAGTTTTCAGATTTCCATGTCAAGTCCTGTGTGGTTTGCTCAGTTAAATACTTCCATTTCAAATCCATTCTCAAACCAACCAGATGCAAAATAGTATATTTATAAAGAAACACACACTCTGATCTATTCAGTGTAAATGTGCACCCCTACTTCTCCTTAGATTAATGTATCTAACACACACAACCTTAAATAAGTAACAACTCCTTCATGAAATTCCATACCTTGTATAGTTATAAGGCTAAACAGATTTCTGTTCTAGATATCAAATATTTGCTCCTGAATTCTGAGTTTAACCATGTGTGCAATTTGCCCCATATATCATCTGCTCATAATGCAATTACAGTAAATCCCAAAAATCAGAAATATGCCAGTACAAGTGAAGAAAGGTCTTACATTCTAAGTGCTTGTTATTAATCACAAGACATATTTATTTTATGTAACATTTTATAAACTTTAAATTTTGAGCAAGGAAATTCTATGTTCTAGGGAAAAAGTGTGTCTTACAGAGCTGGCATCAAAAGACATCTCACCAGTGCTAACTGTTTTCCTATATAAAAAGTAAATGTTTCTCCTGAAGCGACCAGCATGAGTCAACTCTGTATATCAAAACAGGCCAATTAGATCTAATTGTTTCTGCATTTCAGCAGAGAAACTTGCATATCTATATCTATAATATAGCTATCTATATATATCTACATATATATATATATATATATATATATATATATATATATATATATATAAAATTTCATAACATCTAACACCACAAATCACAAGAAAATAACATCCCCTCCAGATATAATGACACCAAACTACCAAATAAACATTTTACTATGTTTCTGCAGGGAGGTAAGCCCCCCTGCACCCTCCATGTGGGGGGCTCTGCCCCCCACATTTCCTGTAAATTAAATATACCAACTCCAAGATCACACTACAGTGGGAAAAAGTTAATTTCCTAATCCCACTGTATCAAGCCCCCTGCAGAAACATAGTAAAAAGTGTGTTTGGAAGTTTGGTGTCATTATATGTCGTTATATGTGGAGGGGATGCTATTTTCATGTGATTTGTACTGTTAGATGTTATGAGATTCAGTGTTATGGGTTTTAGAAGTTCTGGTCTCAATGTTATAAAATTAGATGTTATGGGTTTTTAGATGTTTTGAAGGGGACCCATATATAATATATCTATATATATATATATATATATATATATAGACTACTTCTAATTAGTAAAATCTGACATGAACAAAGACCAAAAGCTCGAGACTGGAAAACCAAAATGTCACAATCCTGAAACTCCACAACACTGAAACCCAAAATACCAAAATCGAACACACAAACCACACATATAACCCACTTCAAAAAAACAATATAAAACATAAAACACAACACTATATACATCCAAACACAAACAAACAATATTTATGAAATTAAATTACTAACTAACCTTTCCTCAACAAACTGCACCCTTTATAACCAACCTAAGTGGGGGGCTATGCCCCCACACCCCCGAAGTACACCCCTCTAACCTCAAAGCTACTCTCACCTACTTTAAATCCACCTCCCTCCCTTCACCTACAACCTGTTTCTACCTCCTTTATCTTATCACTGCTCCAAAAATTAAAACCTACCACCCCCTCTGCAGATAAACTTCCTGCAGAATTCTTGCAAATAGCAGCCAAAGCTATTGCCTATCCCATTTCTATTCTGATAAATAGGTCTATAAATGAAGGAATCTTCCCTTCTATCTGGAAGATATCTCACATCATTCCTCTACACAAAGGGGGAAACTCTAATGATTACTCACCTATAGCTAAGATCATGGAAAAATGTATCGATAAACAACTACTTAACCACCTTTTCCATAACAACCTACTTGCTAACTGTCAGCATGGATTTAGACCTTCCCACAGTACCACCACTGCTTTACTCTCCTTTACCAACTCCATCAACTATAACCGTAACAACAATAACCTATCATCTTCAGTCTTCGTTGACTTATCTAAAGCTTGTGACATGGTTAACCACAAACACCTTCTGCACATACTAAAATCTCTCTCACTTGATCCTCCTTCCTTAACTTGGTTTACATCTTACCTTGAAAACCGTCAGCAGGCAGTACTCTGGAAAAACTCACTATCTAATCTCCTTCCTAGGTGTACCTCAAGGCTCTATCCTAGGCCCCCTTCTATTTTCTATCTTTATTAACGACCTCCAATCAGCTATCCCAAACACTACCTGCATACAATATGCAGATGATTCGACTATAATCTGTACTGCTACCTCTCAAACTGAACTCCAGTCTCTTACCCAAAAAGCTTTTACCTCTGTTGAACAATGGTTCTTAGACTGTTGACTACTCCTCAACCCTAAGAAAACCAAACTGTTATTGTTCTCACCTACTCGTAAATCTACCCTACTAAACTTCACTCTCACTTCCACCGATAGTACTGTTATTTTACCACATTCAACTACAAAATTATTAGGGATAACTATTGACAATAATCTCAGCTTTGATGCTCATATCAACAATACGTTAAAATTAGTTAATAAAAAATAGGATCCCTTTACAGAACCAAACCTTCCTTACACCCATAGCAAGGACCAGATTAGCCAGATCTCACCTAATCTCTACTCTCCTATATGCTTCCCCCATTTACACTAATGTCTCCAAAAACAACCTTAAGAAACTAGCTACATCTTACTGTAATATTGCTTGATTTGCTACAGGATCCCCATTTAGAACTCACCACTGCCTGAACCTAAGACAACTAGGTTGGCTTGAACTTCCTAACCAGCTTGTACTTCAACAGCTCTTAATAGCTCACAAGATTCTATACTACCCAACTAAAATACCAATACTTTCTAACCTCATTTCACCATACTATAACCTGAAACATCTACGTTCTTCTAACAAACTACTGATTAATATTCCCAAACCCAAAAACTCTGCAGGTGACTCCCTCTTTTCCAACTCTGTTGGAAAAATGTGAAACAAACTCCCCTCTGATATCTCATCTTTATCCTCTCTACCACTTTTTAAAAAGCAACTGAAAATAATCTTAATAAACACTGGCTGTGTTCCTGCACCAACCCAGATTAACTTTCCTTCTTCCTCTCTCTCCTTTCTTCTTACATGATTCATTCTTTCTCTTCTCCTTATATCCTGATAGCTCTCCCTCTACATAACATCTATGCAGATATATGCTATCACATATACACTGAATGACTTTTGTAATCCAAAATAACAAAAAAAAAAAAAACTTTTTTGTATTTTTATTTTTATTTTAAAACATTGTATGATTATACTTTCATTTTTGCTCCTATCATATTTGTGTATTTGTGTATTAACTAGCTCTGTTTATAAATTTTAATCTTGTATTACCTTTTCTCTATTTAAACTTGTAATGACTGTTGGAGCTTATCTCCCTGGGCCTCTACTGAAAATGGACATGTATCCAGCTAGACTAGCCCGGTCAACAAATGTAAAATAAATAAATAAATAAATATATACCATCCGGGATCTCACTACAATGGGGAAAGGGCATATACCTTTTCTTACCTTGTAGTATGGTACACGCATCCACTACTGCCGGGACCATACAAAACATCCCCCATATTTGCTCACATACATCCTACACAAATTAAGAGTGACATACCGCATTTACTGACACTAACTATGAATGTCCTACGGCAATATCATAATTATGACATCACCGCTTTAAATTTCAAACTACTAACTCTCAGTATTCTAAACATTCAGTCTTCTGACCTTAAATCTTATACACTTTCAGGGTTTTACACTTTTGGCTTTTCGGTCTCAATCTTTTAGTCTTCATTCATGTGAGATTTCGGTAATTTAAAAGGGACCCATATATATATATATATATATATATATATATATATATATAAAATATATATACATATTTATATATATATATATATATATATATATATGTGTGTGTGTGTGTGTGTGTATGTATATATATATATATATATATATATATATATATATATATATATATATATATATATATATATATATATATATATATATATATACATACACGTGTGTGTATGCATGTGTGTGTGTGTGTGTGTGTGTGTGTGTGTGTGTGTGTGTGTGTGTGTGTATATATATATATATATATATATATATTATATATAGGTCCTCTTCAGATGGTCGAACTTTTAAAAGATCGACTTTCATATGGCCGAGACCATATGATCAAACTTTTAAAAGCTCGACCGGTCTGAATGGACAGAGTTATTTATTTATTTTTTTTGGTGTGTTATGGTGTTTAATTTACATGGTCGATGTTTCAAATGTTTGATCATGCGGTCTCAGCCATATGAAAGTCGAACATTTGAGTTGTCGATCACGTAAAGTAGACCCATATATATATATATATATATATATATATATATATATATATATATATATATCATGTGACAAAGACAGCTGATGAGGAAACCCTTTTTGTCAGTTATTTTTTCTTTCTGATCTTTTAAAGACCTGATTCTTGATATGGCTTCTTCCACATTTCTAGAGGCTTAACGATGGATTTTTTGTAACCCCCTTCCAATATATGATCATCAACATCTTTCTAACCATCTCAAAATCACAATCAAGTATTGTGTTTCTTGAATCTCTTAAGACTTTCCCATATGTGAGGAAATCAATAAAGTGTATGGGTTGAGCACTGTCTATGTTTAAAAATGTATTCACATCGATAGATTTTATAATTGCTTTACTAATCATAGTTTTACCATTAAACCCTTTGAGAGTAACATCCAGCTGACCTCATTTCAGCAACCCAACCTTCCTGTTAAACCTAAGTCCCCAAGAATTAAAATTCACTGTCGTGTAAATTTTACTAACTCATCCTTTGGTAATAAATTAGAATATATGTCTGTGTAATGCATACATATGTAATATATAAAACACTTTCTACCCAGCTGGCTTGAATATATAGTGTGACAATATTTAATTTACTGAAGAATGTGGGAATTGGACATAGAAGTTGAAAAATGTTCTGGAAAAGATTTATTTTTTCCTGTTTTATACTTGATTTTTCCATGATCTTGACTGAAGGTTAACTGTTTTAGCTTTCTCTTTTATGCCCCCTTCAGGGAGTTCATCTGGGGGACCAGGGGATTTATTGTTGCAGAACTCAGCTTGCCTTTTTAGTTGTTTTATAAAACCATGAAGCCTTGTACTACGCATTCTCTGACTTTGGAAATGTTACCTTCCCAAATAAGTCCATCATAGAGTTAGGGTTTTTCTGAGCTACTATTCTAATGTGGGAAGAAATTATCACATGGCATATCTGAAAGTGCCTCCATTGATCAAAAAATAGGACACCAGACTGTTATTTGAGAAGACCAAAAAACAAAATGTTGTATGATATACCGCATTTCTGGATTAAGTAGGGTAGTAATAATATACCCCTTGCTTACCAAGTCAGCCACTATAACACCTCTTTAAAAGTGTTTAGGCTCTGATACCCCCAGACTTGAATGTCATTTCCACAGCTAAAGGGCTGGCATTTTGATCTTCTGAGCTGCGCTAACGTACTGAAGAAGACTCAGAGACAATGCCACAACTGTAAGAGCCACTGGGATACATGTCCTTCACCACTCCAGTGCCTTACTGTAGATAAGTCAAGATATTTGCTTGTACTTTTGTTCACTAAGGAGGATGTCATCCAAAGGCAGTAAAACATTTATGTAAAAGTGGTAACATATAGCTGTAGATCTGAAAACTCTCACACACCACCACTATCACCACCACCAAGATTATGGGGTACTTAAGCAACCTATTATGCTATGTTGTGTCTTTTAAAACACCACACAAATTCTTAGCAAATTCTGTATTTTCCTCAGCATAAAGGAAGACCAGAGAATAGGCATGCATTTTGTTATGCACAAAACTCATGAATAAAACATAATTTGACTGTATTCACCCTACCCATCTAATTTAGTGGTAGACTTCTCTAAGAATGCACTTGGGTATACAATTCTAGCCATAAAGACTTTTAGTTCAGTTGATTATTGTTTCTATATTTAATGCAACCAGACTGAGAAGCACTTAAGAACTGTTGAGGACCTTCTCGTAATTATCAAACAAACTGATTAGCTGTAAGTAGCTCCATTTTGCCATGATGACCTTCAAATCTGAGCTCTTCTGGAAAATGTTGATGAGATTCCCTGCTGCCAGCATGTCCTGGGTAGTTTTTTTCTGGAAACACAAGCACAAGGAAAACATCTATAAACATAAGTACTCTGGCTTCCATCTCATACACCTCCCATCCATGGATGTTAAACATCTCACTGATTAGATCAGTAAAGAGTTCAAAAGCCAGAAGAAAAAATGATGGAAAACAGGGCATTCTTGCTTTGTTTTTAAAATAAGACAGGAGGTAAGAGCATGCAACGTGTTAATACTCTACCTATGGGAGTCTCATAGAAAGCCTGGATTCCTGTTATGGAGGGATATGACAGTCCTATTTGCTGAAGCACTGCCCAAACATTCTGACATTGCAGCTGCGGTGGTGCAGCTGTAGTTGTTGCTTCACAGCAAGAGGTTCTCCCGTTTGATTCTCGCCTGGAGCACCTTCTGTGTGGAGTCTGCATGTCCTCCCTGTGGTCGAGTGGCGTTCAAAAGACATGTGTAGAATGGGCATGCCTTCGCTAAAGGTTGAGCATTGAGCTGGCATCTCCGCACCCTTAAAAAAATCTACTGCCAATCATTAGCGGACTGGAGTTTCGCTGTGGTGACCCCTAACCGGGAAAAGCCGAAAGAAAAACAAACAAACAATAGCTTTCTCAAAATCAGCTAAGATGTTTACTTCTGGATTTTCCAGTTTATCTTCAGCATGAATGAGACTTGCAACTTGTAGGTGGTCAGAGCTAGAGTAGCCCTTAATAAAGTCCACTTGGTTAGAATGCATGTATTTTTCCAAGAGAAACTGCAATCATTCTGCTAATATTTTGGAATAAATCTTTGTTTGTGACTTAGCTAAAGACATGAGCCTATAATTCACTAACATACTGGGATCCTTCCCCCAGAATGAGAAGCGCAATAATTCTGGATTCGATAAAATATCCAGGAGCAGTAGCACTAGTGAAACATATCTTGAAAATCTAAAGAAAGGGTTTCTGCGATCTCATTCATGAAGACTTTATACAAATTGGTAGTTAAGCTGTCAGGCCAAGGTATTTTCCCACCTATTATTTTACTTGTAGACACCATAATTGCTGCAGCTGTAATCAGAACAGATAACTCTTTAATTTCTTCAGACATTAATGTACACAAATGTAATTTCTGGTAAGACAAAACAATATTGCCCAAGGGCTAGGGTTAGAGGATTGTTCGTCGTGACTGAGAAGAGATTCATTTTTTTAATTCTTTATTAATGTCACTTGGCTTGGTAACTGGATCTCAGTATGTCTTTAGGGCTGTGGGAGTGTGTCTGCCTCTGTTTATTTCTCTGAACTAATAGACATCTATGTCTTACATGTAGACCATAAGATGATAGCATTACCCTTCTTAGATATGCCTGCTGTAGTCTTTTTGTTTGTTTGTCTGCTTGTTTGTTTGTTTTTTTATTATCATCATTATTATTTTTTTTTACTAATGCTAGATAAAGTTTATGAGCAAAAGAAAAACACATTTATTTTAGGTGGATAAGCCCTCCTGCACATGTCCTTTACATATTATTCTCACTTTAAAGTCACACAACAAAATAGAAAGTAATTTACTTCACTGTATTTATACATTAATGTTGATACATTCTAGGGTGTGTTTTTGTGTGTTTTAGTAGTTAAAATCTGAACACTATAAATTAAATTATTTCAATAACAGTCCTTTATTCAACATTTTAATGAAATAGATAAAACAATAAACATTAGGATGTAGTATTAGATCACTTAGATTAATAGGGAAATGTTAAAACTAAAAAGTAGATTTTAATTAAATACATTATAATGCCTATGTTTAGTTACGTTATATATACTTTTAAAATAGTTAAACATAGTAACATTGTTTTTCTCTCTCTTTATTTCTTATTTTTAACTCTCATTTTTATTCCTTTACAATTAAATTCCTTCTAACAATTTATTAATAAAATGTAATGGCTTGCTTTTAATAGTGGGCAAGGGGCATATATGATGTGTGGATGTTTTAGACTGTCTTAAAAGAAGGCTTATACATGTAAACTAACATCTTGGTACTTAAAATCCATTAGATACATTTGTTTTAAAAGTACAGTTTGCCTGAAGAAGTCACAAGCTTTCTTTTTCTTTAAACGGAAGCTATAAAACAAATTTTCCACTGTAGTTTTGTACTTTTTCCTTGCTCTGGAGAGAATCACAAACTGTTTTGTCACATAACAGATGATTCAACAGGAAGAGTGGTCTGACCTTTGAGCTTACAGGAAGGGCACTGGATGGAATGATGAAATAGTGAGAGTAAGGAGAAGATATGAGAAAAGGTAAAAGCAAACCTCACATGTGAGTAAAGTACAGAGACCTTTTTTTGTTTTGTTTTGTTGTGCAAAATGGTATCCTCTACAGAATAAGAATGTAATAAATATTGAGGTGTTAAACTTGTGGACACTGCTTTTGTTGATATTGATGTTGTACAGCAGATGGTGATCTGACTGAGAAAGTCATTGTAAAACAGATGTGGAGTTTGATTGCAGCTCCATTCAATACTTTGCTGTAGAGATATGAAGGACGAGAGGAAAAAAAAGAAAAGCATGTTTCTCATTTTCTAATATGCATTTCAAAAATGTGATGTGATGGGTTAACCTCTTGATTACTGCAGTGTGGCAGAGTGCTTAGGACAACTTGAAGCCTAGTTCACAGTATTACACTCATTTAATTGTAATATACTATATACTATAAATATGCAGCAGTATAATATAACACCATATGCCCATCAGAGGGCACTGCATACTACATATTAAATCACATCATGCTGAACACAGTTATAGTAAATTACCTTATTTGTTCCCACCTTATTACAGAAGCAATACGATATATAAGATGTTTTTATTTATCTTTATGTCATATGGCCACATTGCTTTTAAACTTTGTGACTCTACAAATGAGTAATTAGAGAAATACTTCTAGAGATAATTCTAACACATGTTGTACTTCAAGAAGATACTTTAGAAGCAATAATATTATTTTAAACTGCATTTAATAGATTTGAAGAGTTACAAATGCCTGAATTTGCCTTTATATACTTACAGACAAGGTCATACCTCTACATAAGAGGAAAACAGTTGTACCCAAGGATATATTAATGAATATGCATTTAGATCTGCAAAAGGAGGGTCTGAATTGTGAGATTAGCAAACCTGCTAGGAATGTTCCTTCCTGGAATACATGTCATGCATCTAAGTCATGACATGTGAGCTTTCCAATCTCCATCTGGAGCATAGCACTATTCAGTGTGTTCCCACAAGCACATAATCCCTCTCTTTTCCTAAGAGAGGTGAGCAGACCATGTCTTCTTCATTCTTCCCCCTCCCGGTTTTGATATACAAATACTGGAGTAATTATTTGTTTCCAATGCATTGCATATAAACAGGTATAGGATGCTTTGGTAAACAAGATTTTATTTACAGCCTATACAAGTCTCTGGGTATAACTTGTTGTCTTTCGAGCAACATATTATCATTATGCATTATTATAATTGTGAACATAAAAATCTATTGGTAACTCAGAACATTATCAAAAATGCTATATACACTAGTTTCACAATTTTTTAGATCACCCATCCAGCTAATATATAATTATTATGACTTTTTTTGCTGAAGATGTATTACTGTTGTACTCATTTTAAATCAATACACTTTAATTCAATGTGATGTTTAGTACTGACAGGTATTCTAAGATTCACTCCATGTAAACATTTTGAGGCATTTTATTTAATGTCTGCCATGCTTAAACTCAGAGGAAGAAGAAAGAAAACATTATAACCTGGGCATAATTAGTGAATAATTTTATTTAAAAGGCTACAGACAAAGTATTATTCGAGAAATTCTGTAACTTTTGTTAGCTGTAATGCTTTGTAAATTTCTAGTAAATAAAATATATGTGAAAGAGAAAGAAGGAAGGGGGAGAGGGGGAGGAGAAGAAAGAGAGAAAACTCTATCAGCACTGAAAGTAATAAAACAAGAAACAAATACAAGATTCAGGAAACTCATGATATTTTAAGGTAAAATTATGCACAGACATTTATAAGGGTGAAAGTGATCTTTCATTTAGTAATTATTTCAATATTAGAATAAAAATAGAAAATATATGAATCCAGTTAGATAATCAGAGTAATTGTCTCTGCTATTCTGCCCTTACATTAATAATGAATATCAGAAGAGTTAATAGTTTGGCAGTGTAATATAATGCAATAGTTTGGATAGTGTTATTGCTTTAGGATAAAAATGTTATTTATATGATTAGATCATTTAAACTTATAATTATAATTTCATTGGAAAGTTTATTTTTATTAATAGAAATGTGATCGCTATATATTCAATAAGATTAGAATTTAGATTTTATCTTGAAGTTAGATTTAGAAACAAAGAGATTGATACTTAAAAGAGAGCTTTATACTCCAAAATATTTTATTTATTTGTTTTATTTTATTTATCATTTCTTGACCGGGAAAGTCTGACTAGGTTCCACAGAGCCTGTTTTCAGCAGAGGCCTGGGAAGAAATGCTCCAGATGCATGTCTTTGGAATATTGATAAATATTGAATTTTAGAGATATTTACAATATACTGTGATTGAGTAGTAACAGGATGATGAGTGAGAGTGGTCTGTATGATTACTTCAAATAACTAGGAATATTTTATTCCATGTTAGGAGGTGTGAATATTTTTACAACTAGTTTGTTAATAGTTAAGTTTAATATTTTGTCTATAATAAAATTAGCTAATATTAATTACAGCTTACTGAATCAAAATTATAATTTAATTTTACCAGAGCAGTTTCATTTAAAAGATGTCAGTATATAATCATATTTCCTTGAACACTGATGGTCTTAATAATCCTATGAAGAGAGGTAGTTTGATTAAATGTTTAAAAATAAAGCTCACATCATTTTCTTTCAAGACACACATTTGTTGAAAAAGGATTTAGACAGGTTTTTATTTAAAGATTACTCAATACTTGTGGACTCACATTATAATTCAAAAAAGAGAGGCACTCTCATTCTTTGGAAGAAATCATTGACCATGCCTAGAGTAGCTGAAACTTATTCTGATAAAAATAGTATGTTAAGACTGTTAATAGTTGAAATCAATAAAAAAATGATGTATTTGTGAATGTTTACTGGATTCCTAGAACTGGTTTTAAGGAGACAAAAATATTTAGATATCATAACTTTATATTCAAAAAGGGGAATTTTGTTAGCTGGAGATTTTAATTGCATTTGATCAGAAAGAGATACTACCAAAGATAAAAAAACTAAAATATCTGCCACAGCCAATTACATTATTTCATAAATACAATGAATCTGAGACATATATATATGATTTAAAATTGTCAACCTCTCTTAATTATACACATTACTCCTTTAGATTTGGTAACCAAACAAATATATATAAAGTTTTTACTCCTACTGGACTATATTCTAAAATTGATGAAGTATCAATAAGTTCATGTCTATTGACTGATCACAATGCTATTACTTTTAATTTTAATACAAAATCTAATAATGTAGTCTTGTGGCAAAGAATTCCATCTTATATTACAAAAAATAAAGGTTTTTAAAGATTTTTTTAAATAATTAAATTAATTTATGTACTTTAATAGCAATGGTGAAGTTACTGATTTTATTTTCTGGGATATTTTAAAAGCATATTTAATGGAAGAATTAAAAGTTGGTATCTACACAAAAGAAAGGAGTGGGATAAATAACTATTGTTTTGCAGTCAAACACTGATAAGTTAAAACTAAATTTAAAACCCAATGATATGATTATAAACTCTGAACTGAAAGCTTTAAATCAGAAATACACATAAACATTAAATCATAAAATGTCAATAAACATGGAAAAACTTAAATTACAATTATACTCTATTAATCCTAAAAATTGCCACAGATTAGTCATTAGATAAAAAAATATATAATATAAATCATATTAAAGAGATTAAATATAAAATAATTACTTTAGGACAGCAAATGATATAAAATATATTAGAGACTTTTAGAAAACAGTATGAGTTAATTAATAATAGCAATTCAATTTTAGATAATAGTGACTCAACTGGCAGCTTTCTAGAGGAACATATAAAACATAAGTTAACTAAATAGTAGACTGTAAGGTTAAATAAGTCAACTTCTTTCACATAACTAAAAGAACAAGTTAAAATAAAAAAATAAGGCTGCTGGTCTACATGGCATAATCCTTGAGATATATAAAACAATACCTGATAACGTACTAAGAATTCTTCAAAAAGCATTTGAAGCCATTAAAAATTCATCAAATATTTTTCCCACTTCAAAATTTTCATTAATATCTCCCATTCTGAAACAAGATAAACATCCAAAATAATGTTCTTATCACCCCATATCTCTTTTAAACATAGACTATAACATTATGTACATATTGACAAAAAGATTAAATTCTATTATGTATAATCTAATTGAAGATGACCAAGCTGTTTTTATTTTAAACAGAAAAGTAGAAGATAACACTATTAGTCTTTTATCATTGATAAATGCTGCTAATTAGAATAAGAAAGAACTTTTAATCTTAAACTTAGACTTAGATAAAGCACTGGATTCTGTTAACTGGATATATTTATTCAAAGTGCTCAAAGAATATAATTTCTCTTTAGATTTTATAAAATTAATAATGAAGTCATATGAGAATTCTTTATCCATTGTCAAAATTTGATCATTTTTTGTCTAACCCCCTTAAAATACTAAAAGGTTCAAATAAGGATTTCCTTTATCTCTGTTACTCATTGCTTTGTCAAAAGAGCTCTTTGATATATTTGTTAGAAAAAAAATACAAAAATAAATGGATTTTCCATAGAGGATAAATAAAGTTAAAAAATTCAAGTATTTGTACAAGATATCCTATTAACAAGTGGTGATTCTGAATTAAAATACTAAAAGATACAAAAAAGATGCCCTTTATCTCTATTATTCTTTGCTTTGTCAATAGGGCTCTTTGCTACAAAATAAAGGTATTTTCTATAGAGGATAAATATAGTTCAAAATTCAGCTATTTCCAGATCATATCCTATTAACAAGTGGTGACACTGAATCTTCTTTAGAACATATTCTTAAATCAATGAAATATTTTGAGAAGATTTCATGTCTAAGTTTTAATCATAATAAAACAAAAAACATTGTTGATTAAATAAAAAGTAAATACCCTTTTAAAAACCAGAAATAATTTAATTGGGAAAATAAGCAACTTAAATATTTGGAAATTATTATAAAATCTAATTGGAAACAATTGGTTTCTGTAAATTATCAAATTCTAATTAATACAATATTAAAAGTAACTGATAATTGGAACAAAATGTTTTCACAATAGAAGATGGGCTTACTTTAATAAAAATTATAATTTTACCAAAATTTTTATTTCACATGCAGTCATTGATTTTACTTCCACCCAAAAAAATTACGAAACAAATAAATTCTATATTACTTTAGTTTTGGTGGTATCCCCCAAAATCAAAAATAGCACTTGACTGGCATGTTAAAAGATGGGAAGAAAGTGGAATTGGATTTCCTAATACTGAAGTATATGCTAAGTCTGCCATTTTAAATGTAGCAAGTCATTGGTTAAATTCTTCCTAAACTTCAAACTGGAAAACATTACATAAAACAATTTTAATTTCAAATGATAAACC